>NW_019943727.1:0-17801 GCF_002910315.2 Salvelinus sp. IW2-2015 | reverse complement strand
CTTACACAATCTTAGGAAGGTGTTCCTAATGTTTGGTATACTCAGTGTAAAGCACATGAAAAGCGTAATTAGTTTTACTTTTGAAGTCATGTTTTTTGAGGATTCTGAATTAGCCGTTTTCTTGCTGGCTCTGTTTGTGGTTGAAGAGGATGCTTTCACTTTCTGCACTGCAACTGTAAAGTAAACCAGCTTCCACCTGAAGAGTGAGAAGGAGCACAAAAAACTTTAAATACTGTGGTGGCAGTTCAATACTATGCCCCCATGCTAAGGTTCAGGTTGGTGGCTTGACCTAAGGAATCATAGCCTGGTTCCTCTCTAGGTTTCTTCCTAGGTTTGGCCTTTCTAGGAGTTTTTCCTAGCCACCGTGCTTCTACACCTGCATTGCTTGCTGTTTGGGGTTTTGCTGGGTTTCTGTACAGCACTTCGAGATATTAGCTGATGTACGAAGGGCTATATAAAATTAACTTGATTTGATTTTTGATTTTTAAGCACACATCATCGTCATCGTCATCCTAGACCTTTAAATGGAGACAGACAACCCCTTGGAAACTTCTGAACCCCTTTGTTAGTTTCTGTCGGATYGCAACAATTCGTGACAATTAGCGACTAGTAGTGACAGTGACAGTTAGCGACAATTAGAGACTACTAGCCATACAGGAGATTAGGTGGTCAAGCAGCAGGAGTAGTGTGTTAATGAGTGGGTCAACGTGGGCCCTTCGGGATGAACCCAAGTAGCACACACAGAATGGGGCCGATCACACTCACGTCCAGTCTTGTTTTTTGAACGAATGAATGTCACTCACTTGTTGCACCCCCTTTGTTGCACTCCCTTTCAGTTTTACTAGACTTATGTTGTCCTATTTCATAGACACGTGACATATTTAAAAAGGTAGATCAAGGTTCACCTTCTGCTTGTGTTTTGAATCACGCACACAGAGAGGGTTGATTTGAATCGTATCCCTCCCTGAACTCCATAACCTTGGACAGTGTAACTTGGCCCAGTGCCAGCCACTGCAGGTGGGAAGGACTGTTGTCGTTCAAACTGAGCAGCGCATCGCCATCGTTCCTCGAAAGTGTCATTCCTCGTTTTCCAGTTCTGCTACATTCCACCCGTGTCTGTTTCTGTCTCACATATAACTAGAATACTATGTGCTGTATGTGCTTGATTGGGGTTGAGAAAGAGGCCTCCGGTATGGACTACACTGTAAAAACAGAAAGACTCGAAACACGATGATTGTGTAATGAATACACAGAGAGTGTTTTAAAACAGAATAAAAGCACTCTGACACACCCAAAGGGGTTCTTAAATTTTATTTTGGGTGTTTTTAAGATTGTGCTGTGAAAACACTTTTGGMGGTTTTCAGTGRWTGTAAAAGGCAGCATCAAAACACACAAAATATKTATTTTTTGCAGACTAAACTGAGTATACCTAACATTAGGAACACCTTCCTAATATTGAGTTGTTTCAATGATTTGTTKATTTAATTGAACCAAAAAATAGTAAGAATAAATCCAACTTAATGTTTCTCAAAATGTAAGATATTTCATATGAGGATAACCAAAGATAGAGAAAATTATGTATTTCACTAATCAGAAGTCTGTTTTATTCTATTTGCATTTCCTATCTTCCCACGTGGCTCAGTTTGAGAGAGTGGGTGATTCAACATTTTAGATTTTATGATTCTTTTACACAATGGTGTATGCATACTTTGAAGAAAGAAATGTATACTTCTATATTAGTAATAAGCAACTGTTATGCCAGAGGTGTAATGGAGATAATAATGAAGCGTATCAAAAAAAGTTCAGTAAAATTACGTTCAACGACGAAAACTTTTACGGTAGAGGCAAAACAGTATCCGCAATGTTTGAAGTAAGTAACCCCCAATGCTGCCAAAAAAATCTGACTAAACAGAACTGAAACATCAAAAAATAGTGTTTTTCAACCTTTTCCTGGAAGTGCTACCAGGCCCTGGCAAGGTGTTGCGACTATGCTTGATCATTGGTGTTACAAACACATGTGTCATGTTTCAAAACATCTTAGTTAGATGTTTACATAAGCCAGAAAAAATGATTAAGGTTCATCTTCTTGAGTAGTTGGAACACACATGAATGCCACTAGTATTAGCTATTAACAAAAGCACATTACAATAATATTAAACACATGGTACATAAGAGGCACATAAGAGCGACCTGCACGTAATTGATCAATAGTTCGCCCCTTTCCTTGCAATAATAGGCAATCTATGCGTAATTCAATAGCAGCGCCTCCACAGCCGCCTATCTCCTCCCTTTGTCTAAAGTGAACAAACCTTTAGTTATATATTAGAAGTGTATTTAACACTTTCAGAGCATGAATGCTTCAGCGACTGCATTATACGCAAATCAAAATATGTACACAAAAGTGCCATTTCAATTCTACAATGCAGCAAATAAAAGCTGATCTGGAACCGTTTGTTCACCTGTAACAAAGTTCTTGTGCCGAAAATAGAGGTGGATTAAATGCGTCATGTGGCAGTTGACAGGAATGGCTACACATGGATAGGAACCCTTGAACACAGCAATACTTATATCCACTTATCAAAGACTCTTATACATTATCATAAAATTGATTACATGCTTCCACCTTAAATGTGGATTCTGTATCTCGTTATTTAGTCACTCTTGTCTCACTAAACAAGAGTTATCATATATAACCTCAGTATTAAATTTTGTATGCAACTACAAACTAGAGCAAGTTTTATACAAGCTAAAGAGTTCAATGAAACGTAGAACGTACGAACTAAGAGGAACGTATGAAATAGTTCTAAGAATCAGACATCGATTCAAATACTTTATTGTAATGTTAAGTACTTATAAGGTTAATATATTAAAGCCGACCAGAGAAAGTGCCAGGATGGTCCATGGATTATGCAAATTAATATGGAACATACATATTAATAGAACCCAGAGTCTAGATTCAGAGAAATAAAACACTTCTGTGATCAGTTTGACTTAGAAGCCGAGCTTGTGTATCAAAAACAAGCATTTTCAAATAAAACCTAACATTCCTTCAAAATTCTAAGACAATAACATGGAGTAGGCTTTATAAAGCCAGGTGCAGTACAACAAACTGGAGAGAATTCCTTTATAATATATATCATCCACGCTACTGTGACATGTTGAAAATTATGATAAATGTCCTTCTAGTCTTAGAAGCTCTTTTCAAATATAAACCGTCTGAAATGTACATACTGTTCTAGGGAGGGAGTTATTGACACTGCCTTGGTGACAATATCACCATGAGTGGAAAATTATTAATAGACCAAACTGAAAGAAGTTCCAAACCTCTCTGGCAATTAAACAGCTGGTTTTTTCAGTTTCCTCCCTCCGCATCAGACCACCAGACAGTCCTAGCAAAATTCTCTTGGAAAAAACGTTTGCCCCATTATGGAAATCTCTTACATAGTGCTTAGTTGTTAGACAGAAATCATTAGATAATTGAATAAAAATGTGCATTGACCTTCAAAACGATTTGCAGTTAGCACTGTGAGGAGTATGGAGTCCAGCTTCCAGCTCAGTGTGTTTTTGACTGCAAAGTCTGCTATCTGTAGTTCAAAACTTGATCTTCTATCGTGTATTTGAACACATCTTAAATCGAACTTCTCTGTACTTACATATTAAGGCAGAAGCAAACTAATTTACCATTTATCCGCCTTCCTATTTTGGATTGCCAGTCACGATTAATTGGGTGCTTTCAAAAAGCATTCCTTACCCAGAAATGGCACTATGATTTGTTCACTTGTGTTCCGTTAAATACGTCAGTTGTTTACTAATTAATAAATTCTACAAATAAGGTATTACCACTGTGTCTTGTGATCCACACATATAAACAGTCGTTAATCGGTCGTTAACCTGTGAAATTTGGCATGGGTTGAAAAAGCGTGATACTCCAAATTGGTCCTACTTGGCAGGCCTGTATTAGAAGCTGTGTTAGAAAAGGAACATAATGCTTTAGCACTTCCGTACAGTACCTCCGCCGGCTCTTGAGAACAGAGACGTACTCCCGTTGGAGATTCACCAGTAGGAAATAATAGACAAAGGTATGATATGGCATATCTCATTTCCTCACCTGCTTATCCTGAAGGACTGGATAGATGCAAGCAATACAGCAGAGCCATACCGTTCCTGCCACAAACCCACTGAACTGAACCTGCCGGTTGTCTTATCGTCAAATGCCTTTTGATCCCACCCTCTGTTGCAGTTCCTCAAGATGTGGTCGATCCTCAAAATCCTACTGTTCTGCTTCTGCTCAGTCTATTTCTTTTGATGCTGTTGCATCAATGGAATTCTTAGTATGGGATTGTAAGAGTCCGTTRCGTGAATCAGACATTGTTCCTGTGTAGTGAACGGGGGTATTGAAACAGGTTTTAAAAAATGTCAGTYGCTTTGCTGTGGAACACTTTAAAGTTGGCTTTTGAAATGAGCTCAGAGAAGTCTGGAATTGTAGTCTGATCGGAGTAAGGCTAACTCTTTGATTTCATTGAGCTGGCATAATGGCAGTGCTACTAGCGTTCCGTACAACTCGGCCAGAACAAATATCGTTTCACAGATGCAGCTAGTTATTTTGACCAGCAAAGTGTAACGATACTGTCTGTGTCTGTAGTCCCTTGAATTGTCAATGTCATTCTCTAAATGTCATATTGAAAGAATTATGCTATTGAAATGAAACAGAAACTGAATTAGCAGTTCTAATTCCTTCTAATACGAATCATTCTATAAAAGGCAAAGTCGTGTGGTAATGTGAGGTCATGATGACAGTGTGTTGGGCACACCACACATGCATCATGGAATTTGGCTTTTGTGATTCATATCCGTAGGTCCAGTAAGCTCGGTTTTGTCTTACCAAGCTCATGACATGGATTCCAGTAATGTAGCTTATTATACAGTCTGAGCGCATGTTATTCCCAGAAGTGTGACTTTAGCGGTTTTGAGGCTGATGATATGTAGGCTAATCAAGGACGCCTTGATCAAGGCCGTTGTACAGAGAAAATAATTATATTACGAAAAGTCTATCCCTTACAGGCAGTCCCTCTCTCCAGTGCTTTCGGAAAGTATTCTGGCCCCTTGACTTTTTCCACATTTTGTTACGMTACAGCCTTATTCTAAAATGGTTTCAAGAAAAACATTTCCTCAGCAATCAACACACAATACCCCATAATGACAAAGCGAAAATAGGTTTTTAGAAATGTTTGTAAATGTATTAAAAAATAAAAACAGATACCTTATTAAAATAAGTATTCAGACACTTTGCTATGAGACTCGAAATTGAGCACAGGTGCATCCTGTTTCCATTGATCATCCTTAAGATGTTTCTACAACTTGATTGGAGTCCACCTGTGGTAAATTCAATTGATTGGACATGAATAAGGTCCCACAGTTGACAGTGCATGTCAGAGCAAAAACCAAGCCATGYGGTCGAAGGAKTTGTCCGTAGAGACAGGATTGTGTTGAGGTACAGATCTGGGGAAGGGTACCAAAAAATGTCTGCAGCATTGAAGGTCCCAAAGAACACAGTGGCCTCCATCATTCTTAAATGGAAGAAGTTTGGAATCACRAAGACACTTTCTACAGCTGGCTGCCAGGCCAAACTGAGCAATCAGGAGAGAAGGGCCTTGGTCAGGGAGATGACCAAGAACCCGATGGTTACTCTGACAGAGCTCTAAAGTTCCTCTGTGGAGATGGGAGAACCTTCCAGAAGGACAACCATCTCTCCAGCACTCCACCAATCAGGCCTTTATGGTAGAGTTGCCAGACAGAAGCCAATCCTCAGTAAAAGGCACATATCAGCCCGCTTGGAGTTTGCCAAAAGGCACCTAAGGACTCTCAGACCATGAGAAACAAGATTCTCTTATCTCATYAAACCAATATTGAACTCTTTGGCCTGAATTCCAAGCGACACATCTGGAGGAAACCTGGCACCATCCCTACGGTGAAGCATGGTGGTGGCAGCATCATGCTGTGGGGATGTTTTTCCAGCGGCAGGGACTGGGAGACTAGTCATACCCAAGAAGACTCAAGGCTGTAATCGCTGCCAAAGGTGCTTCAACAATGTGATATATCAGTTTTTAAATTTTAATGAACTAGCAACAATTTCTAAAAACCTGTTTTTGCTTTGTCATTATGGGTTATTGTGTGTAGATTGATGAGGGAAAAAAACAATTTAATACATTTTAGAATATGGCTGTAATGTAACAAAATGTGGGAAAAGTCAAGGGGTCAGAATACTTTCCCAAGGCACTGTATATGTTTCGATACATTTTTTTCCATCATAATCTGGGTGAAAGCTTCAACAGGCTTTATAGACTTAGAGGTTCAAGTAGAGAAGAAAATTCCACCAGGAAGGTCCCCACCTTCCCACTAACCAGTGGTTTGTCACCATCTACTACTACCTTGACTTGTACTATGAACACTATTAGAAAAAAGATGCTATCTAGAACCTTAAAGGGTTCTTTGGCTGTCCCCATAGGAGAACCCTTTGAAGAACCCTTTTGGTTGCAGGTAGAACCCTTTTGGGTTGCACGTTGAACCCTTTCTACAGAGGGTACTACATGGAACCCAAAAGGGTTCTATCTGGAACCAAAAAGGCTTCTACCTGGAACCAAAAAGGGTTCTCCTATGGGGACTGCCGAATAACCCTTTTGGAACCCTTTTTCTAAGAGTGTACCCAGTGGGTCATTAGTTACGCAGTACTAGGGTTGTTGTGGTGGGACTCCCTAGTAATGATAATACTGCTGTTTGCAGACTTTTACAGACTTATGTCTATCCCAAACCTTTGCTTTCTGAATCCAGTGACATCCCGGACGAGCCCCCAATTGATGTTTACTATTTCTGTAATGCAAACCTTGTTTCTGCACAATGTGTACCACACACACGGTCTGTGTTTGGTCTACTATTGTAGTTTTGTTTTGCTCATAGACCAATACCAAGCCCCTCTGTCCTCTGTCCTTACAACCRARGTCATACCATGGCTATATTGTTTGTGCGGATTGCATTACGGCCCAGTCAATGTTTTCAGAACCCGTACAGTTTTCTGCTTCAGGATTTACATTTTGGATTGTTGATGTTGTGGATCTAATACCGGATCAAATGGCTTGATCCTTCCCTGAGAGAAATGTCTCTGGGATTTTTGGGGGGGAATGTTTTTTTGCCCTAGATTATGCCATCGTCTAATGTTTCTCTTGGGAGGGAAGATGNGCAGACTTTTACAGACTTATGTCTATCCCAAACCTTTGCTTTCTGAATCCAGTGACATCCCGGACGAGCCCCCAATTGATGTTTACTATTTCTGTAATGCAAACCTTGTTTCTGCACAATGTGTACCACACACACGGTCTGTGTTTGGTCTACTATTGTAGTTTTGTTTTGCTCATAGACCAATACCAAGCCCCTCTGTCCTCTGTCCTTACAACCRARGTCATACCATGGCTATATTGTTTGTGCGGATTGCATTACGGCCCAGTCAATGTTTTCAGAACCCGTACAGTTTTCTGCTTCAGGATTTACATTTTGGATTGTTGATGTTGTGGATCTAATACCGGATCAAATGGCTTGATCCTTCCCTGAGAGAAATGTCTCTGGGATTTTTGGGGGGGAATGTTTTTTTGCCCTAGATTATGCCATCGTCTAATGTTTCTCTTGGGAGGGAAGATGTGGACGTGTTTGTTTTCCATGTGGTTATGGCTTGAAGATATTATCATTATGGCAGGTTAGATTTTACGCCATCATTATCAAAGAAGGCAAAGTCTATGATGATGATGAATATAATGGTTATGATGATGATGAATATAATGGTTATGATGATGATGAATATAATGGTTATGATGATGATGATTATAATGGTTATGATGATGATGAATATAATGGTTATGATGATGATGAATATAATGGTTATGATGACGATGAATATAATGGTTATGATGATGATGATGATGATTATTATCATGTACTATCACCTTTATGGAATTGTAATCATTTGAATAACATTTGATACTGATCTCAGTTGGTTTTGTGATGTTCACAGGAATCACATTTTTGCTGACCTTGTCTTCTTTAATGCAAATCAAATAAGAATATACTTCACACAAACACTTCCGTTATTCTAACTAAAGTAGATGAAAGTCKAAACATTGCATTTGTCCTCATCCTAGAAAGACTCTCAATTTTCTCGGAATTTGAGAGCCAGTACTTTTTTGACTTCCTTCACTTTCCAGTTGAGCAGCCAGCCACAGAATAGTCATATTCAGTCAGCCAGCCACAGAACAGTCATATTCAGTCAGCCAGCCATAGAACAGTCATATTCAGTTAACCAGCCACAGAACAGTCATATTCAGTCAACCAACCACAGAACAGTCATATTCAGTCAGCCAGCCACAGAATAGTCATATTCAGTCAACCAGCCACAGAACAGTCATATTCAGTCAGCCAGCCACAGAACAGTCATATTCAGTCAGCCAGCCACAGAAACAAGTCATATTCAGTTCAGCCAGCCACACAGACAGTCATATTCAGTCAGCCAGCCAAAGAACAGTCATATTCAGTCAGTCACAGCCACAGAACAGTCATATTCAGTCAGCCAGCCACAGAACAGTCATATTCAGTCAGCCAGCCACAGAACAGTCATATTCAGTCAGCCAACCACAGAACAGTCATATTCAGTTCACCAGCCACAGAACAGTCATATTCAGTGAACCAGCCACATAACCAGTCATATTCAGTCAGCCAGCCACAGAACAGTCATATTCAGTTAACCAGCCACAAGAACAGTCATATTCAGTCGGCCAGCCACAGAACAGCCATATTCAGTCAGTCAGCCAGCCACAGAACAGTCATATTCAGTCACCAGCCACAGAACAGTCATATTCAGCAGTCAGCCAGCCACAGAATAGTCATATCAGTCACAGCCACAGAAAGTTATATTCAGTCATCCAGCCACAGAACAGTCATATTCAGTCAACCAGCCACAGAACAGTCATATTCAGTCAGCCAGCCACAGAACAGTCATATTCAGTCAACCAGCCACAGAACAGTCATATTCAGTTCACCAGCCACAGAACAGTCATATTCAGTGAACCAGCCACATAACAGTCATATTCAGTCAGCCAGGCACAGAACAGTCATATTCAGTCAACCAGCCACAGAACAGTCATATTCAGTCAGCCAGCCACAGAACAGTCATATTCAGTCAGCCAGCCACAGAACAGCCATATTCAGTCAGTCAGCCACAGAACAGTCATATTCAGTCAACCAGCCACAGAACAGTCATATTTCAGGCAGTCAGCCAGCCACAGAATAGTCATATTCAGTCAACCAGCCACAGAACAGTCATATTCAGTCAGCCAGCCACAGAACAGTCATATTCAGTCAACAGCCACAGAACAGTCATATCAGTCAGCCAGCACAGAACAGTCATATTCAGTAACCAGCCACAGAACAGTCATATTCAGTCATGCCAGCAGAACAGTCATATTCAGTCAACCAGCCCACAGAACAGTCATATTCAGTCAGCCAGCCACAGAACAGTCATATTCAGTCAGCAGCCACAGAACAGTCATATTCAGTCAACCAGCCACAAACAGTCATATTCAGTCAGCCAGCCACAGAACAGTCATATTCAGTCAGCCAGCCACAGAACAGTCATATTCAGTCAGTCAGCCAGCCACAGAATAGTCATATTCAGTCAACCAGCCACAGAACAGTCATATTCAGTCAAGCCAGCCACAGAACAGTCATATTCAGTCAGCCAGCCAAAGAACAGTCATATTTCAGTTCAGCCAGCCAAAGAACAGTCATATTCAGTCAGCCAGCCACAGAACAGTCATATTCAGTCAGCCAGCCACCGAACAGTCATATTCAGTCAGCCAGCCACAGAACAGTCATATTCAGTAGCCAGCCACAAGAACAGTCATATTGCAGTCAGCCAGCCAAAGAACAGTCATATTCAGTCAGCCAGCCACAGAACAGTCATATTCAGTCAGCCAGCCACAGAACAGTCATATCAGTCAGCCAGCCACAAACAGTCATATTCAGTCAGCCAGCCACAGAACAGTCATATTCAGTCAGCCAGCCACAGAACAGTCATATTCAGTCAGCCAGCCACAGAACAGTCATATTCAGTCAGCCAGCCACATAACAGTCATATTCAGTCAGCCAGTTCTCCAGAGAGTAGCATAGCCACAGACCTGCACTTCACCTCAGCCTGTGTGAAACATACTCACACTCTTTACCAGAGCCACTTGCCTTGCCTTGGGATTCTGCACTCCTTCTCTCTTCTCCTTTCCGCCTCCCCCACTCCCTCCATATTGTCCTCCTGCCCGTTCCCTCAATGTTATAAATTACAAACGACACAAACCGCGCCTAATGCCCTGCCGTGGACGCCTTCCAAGCTGAAACTTTTTGGAAGGAACCAAGGGCCCTGGTTCATTGATAATACCAGGCACACTCTCTCTCTCTCTCTCTCTCTCTCTCTCTCTCTCTCTCTCCGCTCTCACTTTAAGAGGAAAGGAGAAAAACACCCTGAACAGAGGACGGGTGCTAGGCAGGGCCAAAAGACACTGCTTTAGAAATCAGCTGAGAGCTGAGAGGGCCTTTCTCACTATTTTAGCAGTGAAGCAGCACTATCCTTCCTCACCATCTTTGTGAAAGACTAATAGTATCCAAAAGTATCAAGACTAAATAAAGCGATTGAAGGAATGTATGACACGTCTTTTATTCCAGTCTAGACATGGCTTAGGATCCCATTTCCCAAGTTTGTGACTCGCACATGGGACTGTTTCTGAAGAGAAGGCACACAAAAAGCACAGAACATGCGAGATGTTCTTGGTTGGTTCAAGGTTATTATTTTGACCAACAGCCACATTCCCAACACAGCTTAGCGCGCARGGCCATGACTGAAAGCTTTTTTATTGGTGCTTAGCTCCTTCTAGCTTTAAGGATTTCTGACACGGCTAATTGTTTTTATTGAGGTATTAATTATTATTACAGAGTTATAAAGCTGTAAACAGGCCGAGCCAAGAATGTGCATGTTTTCAGGTGTTAGATTGTAGTATTGCTTCTGTCTGTATCAGCCCATTCAGACTAATGYACCRCATTCTGTGTACTKTGCCCCCAAATTGCAAWGGTATAAAAGGTGTGTCTACAGCATTTACTCCAGTTATATCATAGTGTTTTCTACAWCTCACTCAGAGAAGCKMGGCTATTATTTACTCAAGTCAATTAGTAAGGTGTTAGTGTTGTCCACAAGTTACTGAAACTAAAGTATTGTCGAAGGAATCCATTTGTAGTGAGTTGGAGAACGACGTTGAAAGGAAGAACTAATGAAAGAGAGAGAGTTTCTCTTTGGGAGTTTCCCGTTTGACCCCGACAGTCACTGATAAGTGCAAAGAGAYCCTCCCTACACCTCGCAGGATACAATATGCTCTCAGTAGTGATGCTCTACAACGTCACTCTGAGACATCTCGTGTAGTGTGAGCTCGTTGCCGGAGGGCTGAAACTCCAAGGACATTGGCCAAAGGGCAATCTCTAKTTGAAAAGAGTCCGGGAAGAGAAGAGAGGGGGGTTAACCGTGATAAAGGTGTTAGGGAGTCAGAGTCACACTGTCTGTGAGCTCGCTGGATCACGTGGAGGTGCTAAATTCAAGTTCCGTTATTCCAACCCTCCCAGACTCGAAATGCAGATATTCTTCTAAAAGCCAAGGCACTCTAGATGCATGAACACGGCCTCAGTGTTAGATTGCAGTGAGGATATCAACTGACACTGGCCATAGAGGGCAGTTTAAAATATATATGCTTATATCTCAAATGTCCCTGACTATCACTATCTTGTGATAAATCAAATCAAATGTATTGGTCACGTACACGTGTTTGGCAGATGTTTTTGCGGGTGTAGCGAAATGCATGCGTTGCCACCCACTGATTCACAACTTTGTAAACCACAGCACCACTATCTATCTGTCCATTCATTCATTGTCATTCATCTCTCATCGCAAGTTTCCCATTGATGCTTCTCTTGCTCCCATGACTGGAAGACCTTGGAATCTCAACAAGCATCACAGGGTGTTTTAAACAACAAACGCAGCCAGCTGAGAATACTCCTTGTCTGGCCTCTATATGAATGAACAACACTGCCAATTCAGTGTGTTTGCTTAGAGTGTTACGCCACCTACCACTGCCGCCACAGATGTAGGATCTTAATTTGATCACCCTGGTTGTGGGTTTAAAAGACTTCTGAAGTTCGTAAGTTCCATTTTGACATTGCTCAGACTTGATTTTCTCTTATAAAAAAATCTACCAACCCCTAAACACACGTTCATTAATTATAATCCACATAATAATTCACATTCCTTTTGCTGCATTATTTGTCCTGCTGTAGTAAACTGGCTCAAATTTTGATCCACATCTGTACTAAGGTCAACCGATTATGATTTTCAACGCGAACCGATACCATACCGATTATTGGAGGACAAAAAAAGCCGATACCGATTATCGGTGATTTATAAAAAATAAAAAATGTTTTATATATTATATATATATATCATCACACACACACACATTTTTGGTAATAATGACAATTGCAACAATACTGAATGAACAATGAACACTTTATTTTAACTTAATATAATACAGTAATACACACCACACACATATCTCTGAGCTGACAATGATACTGAAGAGTCTGCTTAGGAGACAAATACTCTCAACTGTTTGAATAAAAATGAGTTTAAGTTACCTGTGATGATGTTGAAAACAAAAACGGTCATTTCTATATGTAGGAAATCTATTTTAATAATGGGACTGTAAGAATTGATGACGCAAGTGCGATCATAATTCCCATGACACCTTCCTAGGCAAATTGGAAAGGGTTCCCATTTATTCCATAGTGAATATTTTAGATTCGTACCTTAAAAAGTAAGCTGTGGTTACGGGTAGGCTTACACCACCTTGGCCAACTGGTCTATACTGTGTACGATATCAAGGACAAGGTAACTCTGATCAAATCTGGCTAATATGAAGGCGAACGAGTATTTTGATGTGTGTAGAGGTAGAAGATTTAATTGAAACATATGATTACAAACGTTACCTGATATCCTAGTGAGAATTTACACGGGGTACTGCAAAACTGTCGAGGGCGGTTTACAGCCTGCGACGAAAACAGACCTTATTTTAAGTGATCAAGGCTTCTCGTTAATGGAAGAAATGCCGAGGTCTGAACAGGATAAAAGTGAACGAGAGAGAACCAAAGCCTTCAAGGTTGCAAGCCGCAATTATTACAGGAATTATAGCGTACGACTAATTGTCTCTCTAAACCACGGTAATCGGATAGCCACATTGATGACGTAAGTTCACGAAGACATATACCTGAGAATACGCACCAAACGTAATTCGCGTATCCTATTTAGACTAATCGGTGGCATCCATGTATCTAAATATTAATGCGTTACTGATGACACGACTTCGACTATCCTGATTATCGAATCAATTACGTAGAAATTTCTGCAAAGCTAGTATCGCAAAGAGCTACAGGCGCCCAAACGTTTGCATATACTCCTGACTCTAGGCGTGCAATGAACGCAAGGAACTATGACACCAATTTCACCTGGTGTAATATTGTCTTCTAGACCTGAGATTTCTTTAGCTAACCTATGCACCAGGTTTAAAACATATATAAGCCTTGCTGTATTAAGACTTTAAGAAAGGCATTGAATATGTTTATGGTTAAGATCAAGCATTGGAGGCAATGACCAGTCCATTGATTGATGTTTTTAAATAAATAAGTTTCAATGGCTAGCTAGCAATTTACCACCTCGCTTACTTGCATTTCGCTCGGCACAGGCAGGCTGCCTCGGGAGTGCAATGTAATCAGTGTTAGAGATTGATAGTTAACCTTGTAGGTTGCAAGATTGGATCCCCGAGCTAAAGAGGTAAAAATCCTGTCGGTTCTGCCCCTGGCATAACGTTCCTAGGTCCGTCATTGAAAATAAGCTAATGTGTTCTTGAACTTGAACTTGCCTAGTTAATAAAGATAAAGTACAGCGTGTAAAAAAATAAATATCAATAATAATAATCGCGCCCAAAATAACCAATTTTCCGATTCGTGATTGAAACTGAAATCGGCTCTCAATCTGTACTGCCACCGTTCAAACAAAACAGAGAGAGCGTCTGCGTCCCATATAATCTCCATTTCTACCCAAGTGCTGCACTTGTTCCCTTCTTTCTCCCCAAAGTGTGTACTTTTATCCCTTCCCTTCATGGATTCCTGGAAGGAAAGATGCCTGGTATACTAAATATGGTGGATACTACCTTCTAGCCACACTACCAATAACAAGGGGATGTGTACCTCCTCGCTCCTAAGACCGCTTACTGACAGCAAAGGGGGCTACGACTGGTGAGAAGTGCTTAACCATAGTTATATCTTTAGTAGAAGGCAAACCCGCAATTCAAGTCAATGAGCGCGTCTAAAAAGGGGCTTTGCCCGTTCTAATAATTTATATTTCTATGGAATTAGGCTCGCCAGGTGCAATCTATGTCATTCAAATTGCCAGCAATGTTGTTGGGCAGCAAACACAATAAAGCTGGGGCTTTCATGTGGAGGTGTGGGCTTTAGGTGAGAGTGTGGGCTTTAGGTTGATAGTGTGGCGCTTTAGGTTAGGTGTCGGGCTTTAAGTGATCAGTGTGGGCTTTAGGTTGAGAGTTGTGGGCTTAGGTTGAGAGTGTGGTGCTTTAGTTGAGAGTGTGGACTTTAAGGTTGATAGTGTTGGGTTTAGGTTGAGAGTAGTGGCGCTTTAGGTTGACAGTGTGGGCTTTAAGGTTGAGCAGTATGGGCTTTAGCGTTGACGAGTGGGACTTTAGGTTGAGATGTGGCTTCTAGGTGAGATGTGGGCTTTAGGTGAGACCGTGTGCTTTAGGTTGAGAGTGTGGGCTTAGTCTGATAGTGTGGGCTTTAGGTTGATAGTGTGGCTTTAGGTTGAGATGTGAGGTTTAGGTGAGAGTGTGGGCTTTAGGTTGAGAGTGTGGCTTTAGGTTGAGAGTGTGGGGCTTAAGGTTGAGAGTGTGGGCTTTAGGTTGATAGTGTGGGCTTTAGGTTGATAGTGTGGGCTTTAAGGTTGAGAGTAGTGGGCTTTAGGTTGAGAGTTGTGGGCTTTAAGGTTGAGAGTGTGGGCTTTAGGTTGAGAGTGTGGACTTTAGGTTGAGAGTGTGGCTTTAGATTGACGTAGTGTGGCTTTAGGTTGAGAGCTGTGGGCTTTAGGTTGAGAGTCGGTGGGGTTTAGAGTTGATCAGTGTGGGGCTTTAGGCTTGAATAGTTGTGGGCTTTTAGGTGAGAGTGTGGGCTTTACGGTTGAGAGTTGTGGGCTTTAGGTTGAGAGTGTGGGCTTTAGGTTGAGAGTGTGGGCTTTAGGTTTGAATGAGTGTGGGGCTTTAGGTTGAGCAGTAGTGGGCTTTACAGGTTGAGTAGTGTGGGCATTAGTTGAGTAGTGTGGGACTTTGAGGTTGAGATGTCGGCGCTTAGGTTGAGAGTGTGGGCTTCTAAGGTGAAGCAGTGTGGGCTTTAGGGTGAGAGTGTGCGCTTTATGGTTGAGAGTGTGGGCTTTAGGTTGAGAGTGGGGCTTTTACGGTTGAGAGTGTGGGCTTTAGGTTGAAGGAGTGTAGGGCTTTAGGTTGATAGTGCTGGGCTTTATGGTGATATGGTGGGCTTTAGGTTGAGAGTGTTGGGCCTTTAGGTTAGAGTGTGGGCTTTAAGGTTGATGTGGTGGGCTTTAGGTTCATCAGTGTGGGCTTTAGGTTGATAGTTGGGTCTTTAGGCTTGATAGTTGTGGGCTTTAGGTTGAGAGTGTGGGCTTTATGTTGATTGAAGTGTGGGCTTACGTGATAGTGTGGGCTTTAGTGTTGAGAGTGGAGTGTGGCTTTAGGTTAAGTGTGGGCTTTAGGTTGTGATTAGTGTGGGCTTTAGGTTCGAGAGGTGTGGGCTTTAGGTTGATAGTTCGTGGGCTTTAGGTGAGCAGTGTGGGCTTTTGGTTAGAGTCGTGGCTTTAGGTTGATAGTGTGGGCTTTAGGTTGATGAGTGTGGGCTTATCGGTTGAGAGTGTGGCTTTAGTGTTGATAGTGTTGCTTTAGGTTGAGAGTGTGGGCTTAGGTTGAATAGTGTGGGCTTTAGGTTGCATATCGGGGCTTTAAGTTGATAGTGTGGGCTTAGGTTAGAGTGTCGTGCTTTAGGTTGATAGTGTGGGGCTTTTGGTTGCGGGTGTGGGCTTTAGGTTGAAGAGTTGTGGGCTTTGGTTGAGAGTGTGGGCTTTAGTTGAGATCGAGTTGGGGCTTTAGGTTGAGAGTGTGGGGCTTTAGGTTGAGAGTGATATGGGCTTAGGTTGAGAGTCGTCGGGCTTTAGGTTGAATAGTGTGGGCTTTAGGTTGATAGTGTGGGCTTTAGGTGAGATTGTGGTCTTCAGGTTGATCAGTGTGGGCTTTAGGTTCTGAAGTGTGGCTTTAGGTTGATAGTTGGGCTTAGGTTGATAGTGTGGGCTTTAAGGTTAGAGTGTGGGCTTTATGTTGATACGTAGTGGGCTTTAGCGTGAGAGTGTGGGCTTAGTGTGAGAAGTGGAGTGTGGGGCTTTAGGTTGATAGTTGTGGGCTTTAGATTGATAGAGCTGGGCTTTAGGGTTGAGCGTGTGGGCTTTAAGGTTGATAGTGTGTGGGCTTAGGTAGAGTGTGGGCTTTTTGGGTGAGAGTGTCGGGCTTTAGGTTGAGAGGGAAGTGTGGCTTTAGGTTGATAGTGTGGGCTTTAAGGTTGAGAGTCGTGGGCTTTAGGCTTGAGAGTGTGGCGCTTTAGGTTGTTAGAGTGACATAGGTTGAGCTGTGGGCTTTAGGTTTAGAGAGTGGTGGGCGTTGTATAGTATGCTGGCTTTAGGTTGAGAGTGTGGGCTTTAGGTTGAGGTGTGGGCTTTAGCGTTGAGAGTGTGGGCTTTAGCGTTGATAGTGGGGCTTCTAGGTTGAGAGTGGAGGTCGTCGGAGCTTTAGGTTGAGAGTGGGGGCTTTAGGTTGAGAGTTTGGGCAATAGGATTTGATAATTGGGCTTTAGGTTGAGCGAGTGGAGTGTGGGGCTTTAGGTTGAGAGTGTGGGCTTTAGGTTGAGAGTATGGCTTTTAGGTTGAGAGTGTGGGCTTTAGGTTGAGAGTGTGCTTTACAGGTTGGAGTTATGGATTTAGGTTGAGATGTCGGTTCTATGTTTTTGAGAGTGTGGGCTTTAGGTTGAGAGTGCTGGAGCTTTAGGTTGAAGTAGGCTTTAGGTTGAGATGTGGGCGTTTCGGTTGAGGTGGCAGTGTGCGGCTCGTTAGGTTGAGAGTGGGCTTTAGGTTGAGAGTGTCATGGGCTTTAGGTTGATAGTGTGGGCTTTAGGTTGATGAGTGGAGCTGTGGGCTTTAGGTTGAGAGTGTAGTGTTGGGCTTTAGGTTGAGTCAGTGTGGGCTTTAGGCTGCGGAGTGTGAGGCTTTAGGTTGAGCAGTGTGGCTTTAGGTTGAGGAGTGTGGGATTTAGGTTGAGAGTGTGGGCTTTAGGTATTAGAGTGTGGGCTTAGGGTTTGAAAGTGTGGTGCCTTTAGTGTGCTCTTCATTAGGTTGAGAGTTGTGGGCTTAGGTTGAGCAGCTGTGGGCTTCTAGGTTGAGAGTGGGGCTTTTAGGTTGAGATGTCGAGGCTTTAGGATGAGAGTGTGGGGGCTTTAGGTTGATCTGGTGGGCTTTTAGGTTGAGAGTGTGGGCTTTAGTTGAAGAGTGTGGTACA
>NW_019943726.1:178434-182770 GCF_002910315.2 Salvelinus sp. IW2-2015 | reverse complement strand
AGTTAGTGGGTTCTACTAGTAGGGTAGGGGTCAGTTAGTGTCTGTAAGGTAGGGGCTTTACAAGATAGTAAGATAATGAAGGAGATAGGTAGGATACAGTTAGTTACTGTAGGTAGGCTAGTCCTAGTAGTAGTTTAGTACTGTAGTAGAGGATACAGTTAGTTACGTAAGAGAGATACAGTTAGTTACTGTAGGTGGCTACAGTTAGTTACTGTAGGTAGGACTACGTTACGTTAACTTGTAGGGTAGGCTACAGTTGTACTGTAAGGTAGGCTACAGTCAGTTACTGTAGGTAGGCCTCTTAGTTACTGTAGGTAGGCTACAGTTAGTTACTGTAGTAGGCTACAGTTAGTTACTGTAGGTAGGCTACAGTTAGTTACTGTAGGTAGGATACAGTTAGTTACCGTAGGTAGGATACAGTTAGTTACTGTAGGTAGGATACAGTTAGTTACTGTAGGTAGGCTACAGTTAGTTAGCTGTAGAAGGTACTGTAGCAAGTCAGTTACTGTAGGTAGCTACAGGTTTAGTTACTGTAGTAGAATACAGTTAGTTTTACTGGCGTAGGTAGGCTACAGTTAGTTACTGTAGGTAGGCTACAGTCAGTTACTGTAGGTAGGCTACAGTAGTTACTGTAGGTAGGTACAGTTAGTTACTGTAGTAGGCCCCAGTTATGTTAACTGTAGGTAGGCTACAGTTAGTTACTGTAGGTAGGACTTAACAGTTTAGTTATGTAGGTAGGCTTACAGTCAGTTACTGTAGGTAGGCTACAGTTAGTTACTGTAGTAGGCTACAGTAGTTACTGTAGGTAGGCATACAGTCAGTTTACTGTAGGTAGGCTACAAGTTAGTTTAAGTGTAGGTAGGCACAGTGTTACTGTAGGTAGGCTACAGTTAGTTACTGTAGGTAGCTACAGTTAGTTACTAAGAGAATATAGAGTGAGGCTACAGGTTAGTTAACTGTAGGTAGGCTACAGTTTAGTTACCTCGTAGGCAGGCATACAGTTCGTTACTGTAGGTAGGCTACAGTAGTTACTGTAGGTAGGACAGTTAGTTACTGTAGGACAGGCAACAGTCAGTTACTGTAGGTAGGCTACAGTCAGTTACTGTAGGTAGGATACAGTTAGTTACTTGTAGGTAGGCTACAGTTAGTTATACTTGTAGGTAGGACTACAGTTAGTATAGCTCGTAGGTAGCTACAGTTAGTTACTGTAGGTAGGCTACCATGTTAGTTACTGTAGTAGGACTACAGTTAGTTACTTGTAGGTAGGCTACAGTTAGTTACTGTAGGTAGGCTACAGTCGTTACTGTAGGTAGGCTACAGTTAGTTACTGTAGGTAGGATACAGTTAGTTACTGTAGATAGGCTACAGTTAGTTACTGTAGGTAGGCTACAGTTAGTTACTGTAGGTAGAGCAACAGTTAGTTACTGTAGGTAGGCTACAGTAGTTACATGTAGGTAGTACAGTTAGTTGACTGTAGGTAGGATACAGTCAGGTACTGTAGGTATAGATCAGCATTAGTTACTGTAGGTAGGCTACAGTTAGTTACTGTAGGTAGGCTACAGGTGTAGTTACTGTAGGTAGATACAGTTTAGTTACCGGTAGATAGGCAACAGTTAGAGACTGTAGGTAGGCTACGTCATTATGTAGGTATGCTACAGTTAGTTACTGTAGATAGGATCAGTTAGTTACTGTGGTAGGTTACAGTTAGTTACTGTAGGTAGGTACAGTTAGTTACTGTACGATAGGATACAGTTAGTTACTGTAGGTATGCTACAGTTAGTTACTGTAGGTAGGATAGGCAGTTTAGTTCTGTAGGTAGGCTACAGTTAGTTACTGTAGGCAGGCTACAGTTAGTTACCGTAGATAGGCTACAGTCAGTTACCGTAGGTAGGATACAGTTAGTTACGTTGGTAGGTAGGATACAGTTAGTTACTGTAGGTAGGATACATTTAGTTACTGTAGGTAGGCTACAGTTAGTTACCGTAGATAGGCTCCAGTCAGACTGCCCTGGGTTGGATGGCTCCATGTATGTGTTGCCTGTCTTTGTCTGCTCCTTTTCTGTCCTTCAGTGTGACCCACATCTAGCCTGCAGTTGTGTTACATTTAGCCTTGAATTTAACAGGGCTATTGCCCCTAATGGCACCATTTTGGCACCATATTGGCACCCTATTGGCACCATTTTTGGCACCAAAAAATTGACACCCTATTGGCACCCTATTGCACCTTAATGGCACCCTAATGGCACCATATTGACACCATATTGACACCCTATTGGGCACCATTTTGGCACCCTATTGGCACCCTATTGGCACCATATTGGTCAATACATATTTGGCACCATAATTGACACCCTAATGGCACCCTATGGCACCCACCTATTGGATTTTGGCAGCCATATTGACACCATATTGACCCTATTGGCACCATTTTTTTGCACAATATTGAGCACCTGACCTATTGACACCCTATGGCACCGCTAAGGCACCACTATTGTCAACATATTGGCACCATATTGTCAACATATTGGCACCCTATTGCATATGCACCCCTAATGGCACCCTATGGCACCCTATGGTGTCAACATATTGCACCATATTGACCCCTACTGGCACCTATGGCACTATTGGCACCCTATTCCCTACATAGTGCACTACTTTTGACCAGAGCTGTCACGTTCTGACCCTAGTTCTTTTGTATTTTCTTTGTTTTAGTGTTGGTCAGGACGTGAGTTGGGTGGGTTCTATGTAGTCTGTTTCTATGTGGGGTTTTCGTTTGGCCTGATATGGTCCTCAATCAGAGGCAGGTGTTTGTCGTTGTCTCTGATTGGGAGCCATATTTAGGTAGYCTGTTTTCTGTTGGTTTGGTGGGTGTTTGTTTCCGTGTGTGTGTTTGTTGCCACACGGTACTGTTTCGGTTTCGTTCATGTTCACATTTATTGTTTTKTATTTCGTAGTGTTCAATTTATGTTTTAAAATAAACGTTATGGACACTTACCACGCTGCACATTGGTCCTCCGATCCTTCWAACTCCTCCTCCTCCGATGAGGACGAGGACAGCCGTTACGAGAGCCTTATGGGTTTGACCTGGGTTAAATGCAGTAATGTGGCCTGATTCTGCCATAAGTCTATCATTGTCCGTCCGTCTGTCTCCTGGGGATAGCGGAGACAGTGGTGGCAGACTGCAGGGCGAGGGAGCTAGCTTTCAGACAGGGAGTGCTGACTGTGAGTGACAGCTGACACAGGGCCTCTGTCAAAGCCAGGTTTCTACCCAGAGAGACATGGGCCTTACTAGGGCTGGACGGTATACCGTATTTTTTTCAGACCGGTTTAGGTTTTCACTTGCCCWTGTACAATGGTATTTGGCTTGTTTGGTTTGTTGCATGTGTTACGCCACCCGTGTAAGGTGTTTATAGTTTACTCCGTTTTCTACCTGAGTCGTCTCTCTCTCTCACCTAGATCAACGTGTTGTTTGTGCCATGGTATCTTCTAAATCAGAGCGGAATGGGCAAAGCATGAATATGTTTTAGGCACATTAAATATACATTGAGAGCAAACGTAAAACACTAATTAGAGTCCACTGGGAAGCACTGACCAACACTTTGGTTCCAACTTGTAGACTGGAAATGTTGAGGATGTAGGTTTTAATCAGTGTAGATGACAGTGTGTTGTGATGTGTTATTAACCGGCCMTAGTCCTTACTCTATGATTCGTACATCCCTCAGGTATTCATCATGGCTTGGTCGTATAGGCCACAGATACAGCGCATTCGGGAAAGTATTCAGACCCCTTGACTTTTTTCCACATTTACGTATATATTTACGTATATACATTTACGTAATTTACGAAAATTTATCAWAACCTGTTTTTGCTTTGTCATTATGGAGTATTGTGTTATAATTGATGAGGGGGGGAAACGATTTAATCCGTTTTAGAATCAGGTTGTAACGTAACAAAATGTAGGAAAAGTGAAGTGGTGTGAATACTATCTGAATGTGCCATACTGTAAAGTACATACTGTGTCTATAAAACCTGGAGTGTTAACATGATACATCATTGATGGTGTAATATATAGAACACACATCTACACGATTTGTATGTGAATTTAAAGATAAAACAATACACACTTATAGGATTATACATGTTGATGATAACTAAGAACCCTCACAGTACTGTACAGTATGAGTGTTATAACTATACATGTTGATGAAACTAGAACCCATCCAGTACTGTACAGTATGAGTGATTATATATACATGTTGATGAGAACAGAACCTCACAGTACTGTACAGTAGAGGGATTATACATGTTGATGTCATTGCTAAAGACCCCATTCATTC
>NW_019943726.1:166821-177257 GCF_002910315.2 Salvelinus sp. IW2-2015 | reverse complement strand
GACGGTACTGTAGCCAGTCATCTGGGTCTGGGATGAGAGGACGGTACTGTAGCCAGTCATCTGGGTCTGGGATGAGAGGACGGTACTGTAGCCAGTCATCTGGGTCTGGGATGAGAGAGGACGGTACTGTAAGCCAGTCATCTGGGTCTGGGATGAGAGGACGGTACTGTAGCCAGTCATCTGGGTCTGGGATGAGAGGACGGTACTGTAGCAGTCATCTGGGTCTGGGATGAGAGGACGGTACTGTAACAAGTCATCTGGGTCTGGGATGAGAGGACGGTACTGTAGCCAGTCATCTGGGTCTGGGATGAGAGGATGGTACTGTAGCAGTCATCTGGGTCTGGGAGATGATAGGATGGTACTGTAGCCAGTCATCTGGGTCTGGGATGAGAGGACGGTACTGTAGCCAGTCATCTGGGTCTGGGATGAGAGGGACGGTACCCTGTAAGTATACTGTAGCAGTCATCTGGGTCTGGGATGAGAGGACGGTACTGTAGCCAGTCATCTGGGTCTGGGATGAGAGGACGGTACTGTAGCCAGTCATCTGGGTCTGGGATGAGAGGACGGTACTGTAACCAGTCATCTGGGGTCTGGGATGAGAGACGGTACTGTAGCCAGTCATCTGGGTCTGGGATGAGAGGATGTACTGTAGCCAGTCATCTGGGTCTGGGATGAGAGGAGGTACTGTAGCCAGTCATCTGGGTCTGGATGAGAGGACGGTACTGTAGCCAGTCATCTGGTCTGGGATGAGAGGACGGTACTGTAAGCCAGTCATCTGGGTTGGGATGAGGACGGACTGGATACTGTAGCCAGTCATCTGGGTCTGGGATGAGAGGACGGTACTGTAGCCAGTCATCTGGTCTGGGATGAGAGGACGGTACTGTAGCCAGTCATCTGGGTCTGGGATGAGAGGACGGTACTGTAGCCAGTCATCTGGGTCTGGGATGAGAGGACGGTACTGTACCAGTCACTGGTCTGGATGAGAGGACGGTACTGTAGCCAGTCATCTGGGTCTGGATGAGGGAGGTACTGTAACCAGTCATCTGGGTCTGGGATGAGAGGATGGTACTGTAGCCAGTCATCTGGGTCTGGGATGAGAGGACGGTACTGTAGCCAGTCATCTGGGTCTGGGATGAGAGGACGGTACTGTAGCCAGTCATCTGGGTCTGGGATGAGAGGACGGTACTGTAGCCAGTCATCTGGGGCTGGGATGAAGAGGACGGTACTGTAGCCAGTCATCTGGGTCTGGGATGAGAGGACGGTACTGTAGCAAGTCATCTGGGTCTGGGATGAGAGGTACGGTACTGTACCAAGTCATCTGGGTCTGGGATGAAGGACGGTACTGTAGCAGTCATCTGCGGGTCTGGGATGCAGAGGACGGTACTGTAGCCAGTCATCTGCGGTCTGGGATGAGAGGACGGTACTGTAAGGCGCAGTCATCTGGGTCTGGGATGAGAGGACGGTACTGTACCAGTCATCTGGGTCTGGATGAGAGGAGGGTACTGTAGCCAGTCATCTGGTCTGGGATGAGAGGACGGTACTGTAGCCAGTCATCTGGGTCTGGGATGAGAGGACGGTACTGTAACCAGTCATCTGGGTCTGGGATGAGAGGACGGTACTGTAAGCCAGTCATCTGGACCCTCAACATGCTTTCAAAGTAGGAAAACCTGCAAAATCGGCAGTGTATCAAATACTTGTTCTCCCCAACGTGTTATGCTCATACTGTACAGTACTGTGAGGGTTCTAGTTCTCATCAACATGTATAATATAATCACTCATACTGTACAGTACTGTGAGGGTTCTAGTTCTCATCAACATGTATAATCACTCATACTGTACAGTACTGTGAGGGTTCTAGTTATCATCAACATGTATAATATAATCACTCATACTGTACAGTACTGTGAGGGTTCTAGTTCTCAACATGTATAGTATAACACTCATACTGTACAGTACTGTGAGGGTTCTAGTTCTCATCAACATGTTCTCCCTCTCTCCTGCATTTGGCCACAAGTTCTCATCAACGTCACGTCTTATTTCTTCTCTGGCGATGCATCTTGTAAAATATCTTCTGTAATGTCTAATCCAACCCTGGCCATCTTCAGGAGAAGTGTCTACACATCCCGCGTTCATGGACATCTGGTCATGTGGATGGTGGTCATAAACCTTCCACCTCCACGCAGAGAGAAACTCCTCTATGGGGTTTAGGAAGGGGGAGTATGGAGGCAGGAACAGTACTGACTTCCTGGGATGTGTAGTAAACCAGTCTGTGACTGCAGCAGAGTGGTGGAATGCCACATTATCCCACACAACAACGAAGGTAGGGGAGTTTCTTGCCCCTCTCTCCTCCGCTGGCACAAGTCCATTATGCAGCTCATCTAGAACATAAATGAGCCTCTCTGTATTGTAGGAGCCAATGAGGGGTTTGTGTAACAGCAAGCCATCGTTGGACAGTGCTGCACACGTTGTGATGTTAGGTCCTCTCTGGCCTGGGACATCCACGGTTGCTCTCTGTCCAATCACATTTATTCCCCTGTTGAGTGTTTTTGCCAGGTTGAATCCAGCTTTATCCACACAGATGAATGTATGTGCAGTTTGCCTGGCTTCCATCTCCATTACTCTCTAAAATACAGTAAATCCACAGTTTACAGTACTTTACATTATGCATCGCTGTGTATTTATTTATTGATATTTATTAAACAATCCAAAAGAGGTAGGCAAGAGAATGGAAGTGGACAGGCAAAAGGTCAAAACCAGATCAGAGTCCAGGAGGTAAAGAGTGACAGACAGGCTCGAGGTCAAGGCAGGCAGAATGGCCAGGCAGGCGGGTACAGAGTCCAGAACACAGGCAAGGGTCAAAAACCGGGAGGACTAGCAGAGAATAGAAGCAGGAGTGTGGAAAAACGCTGGTTGACTTGAAAAACATACAAAACGAACTGGCAGGAAACACAGGGATAAATACACTGGTACAGAGAGACAGGAAACACAGGGATAAATACACTGGTACAGAGAGACAGGAAACACAGGGATAAATACACTGGTACATTGCCAGTAGTAAAACTATATAAAAACAGAGCCAGTAGTAAAACAAAAACAAACAGGATGCCAGTATAAACTATATAACAAACAGGATGCAGTAGTAAACTTATAACAAACAGGATGCCAGTAGTAAACTAATATAAAAACAGAGCCCAGTAGAAACTATTAACAAACAGAGATGCCAGTAGTAAATATATAACAAACAGGGATGCCAAGTAGTAAACTAATATAACAACAGGATGCCAGTAGTAAACTATATAACAAACAGTGCCATTTTCAGAGGAGGCCAGAAGAGCAGGAGAGACCAGAGGAGGCCAGAAGAGCAGGAGAGGCCAGGAGAGGACCAAAGAGGCAGAGGAGGCCAGAACGAGGCCAGAGGAGGCGTAGAAAGCGCAGAAAAAAAAGGCCCCCAGAAAAGAACAAAGGGCCAGGAGAGGCCAGGAGAGGCCAGAGAGGCCAGAGGAGGCCAGGAGAGCAGAAAGAGGCCAGGAATGACCAGGAGAGGCCAGAAGAGGGCCAGGAGAGACCCAGAGGAGGCCAGAGGAGGCCAAGAGGCAGAAGAGGCCAGGGGAGACCAGAGAGGCCAGAGGAGGCCAGAGGACGGCCAGAAGAGGCCAAAGAGCCAGGAAGGCCAAGGCAGAGCCAGGAGAGGCCAGAGGAGCCAGGGAAGCGCCAGAGAGACAGTAAAGAGAGAAGAGAGGAGGGAGTGTGGTAAGGTGGTACTATACCTGTTGTTTGATGTTGTAGGTTCTGAGGAGGCGATGTGGTCTAGGGGACGTGGTGTCTTGGGGGTGGGGGCAGGGGTTGGTGGATGGAGGGAAGCGTGGTCGGGGACGTTCTGGGGGATGCAGAATACACACTACACATATAGGACAGGCACACAGGTATGCAAGGCCAACACAACACCACACACACAACCACACACAACACAACACACACACACACACACAACACACAACACACAACACACACACACACACATTACATCACCACACACCACACACCCACACACAACACCATCATCATCCACACACACAACACACACCACACACACACACACACACACCACACACAATTCGAACACCGAAAAAAAGAGAAATAAACTCAAGGTGAAAACACAAATATAAACCACTAACATTAAAAACACATAGCAACTGAATCAGAACACAAAATCAAGGGATGAGAAATTTCACTTGCAAAAGGGTTAAGATACACATGACCAAGAAGTTATCTGGACATCATCGAAACATCCATTCCAAAACATGGCAGTTAATTATGGAGTGGTCCCTCCCTTTGCTGCTGTGAACGCCTCGCACTCTTCTGGAAGGCTTCCCACAGATGTCGGAACATTGCTGCTATAAAGCCTCCACTCTTCTGGGAAGGCTTTCCACCAGATGTCGGAACATTGCTGCTATAACAGCCTCCACTCTTCTGGGAAGGCTTTCCACCGATGTGGAACATTGCTGCATAACAGCCTCCACTTCTGGAAGGCTTTCCACTAGCATGTGAACATTGCTGCTATAACAGCCTCCACTCTTCTGGGAAGGCTTCCCACCAGATGATGAACATTGCTGCTATAAACAGCTCCACTTTCTGGGAAGGCTTTCCACCAGATTCGGAACATTGCTGCTATAACAGCCTCCACTCTTCTGGGAAGGCTTTCCACTAGATGTTGGAACATTGCTGCTATAACAGCCTCCACTCGTCTGAAGCTTCCCTAGATTTGGAACATACTGCTATGTCACTACTTTCTGGGAAGGCTTTTCCATAGAGAGGAACATTGCTGCATAAGCCTCCACTCTTCGTTGAAGGCTTTCCACTAGATGTTGAACATTGCTGCTATAACAGCCTCCACTTTCAGGGAAGGCTTTCCACCAGATGTTGGAACATTGCTGCTATAACGCCTCACTCTTCTGGAAGGCTTCCACTAGATGTTGGAACATTGCGAGGGACTTGCTTCCATTCAGCCACAAGAGCATTAGTGAGGTCGAGCTCTGATGTTGGGCGATTAGGCCTGGCTCACAGTCGGTGTTCCAATCATCACAAAGTGTTCGACGGGGTTGAGGTCAGGGCTAAAAATCATCTAGAATGTCATTGTATGCTCTAGGGTTAAGATTTCCTTCACTAACTAAGGGGCCTGAACCATGAAAACAGCCCAGACCATTATTCCTCCTCCACCAAACTTTACAGTTGGCACTATGCATTGGGGCAGGTAGCGTTCTCCTGGCATCCGCCAAAACCAGATTTGTCCGTCGAGCTGCCAGATGGTGGAACGTGATTCATCACTCCAGAGAACGCATTTCTACTGCTCCAGATTCCAATGGCGGTGAGCTTACACCACTCCAGCCGACGCTTGGCATTGCACATGGTGATCTTAGGCTTGTGTGCGGCTGCTCGGCCATGGAAACCCATTTCATGAAGCTCCCTACAACAGTTATTGTGCTGACGTTGATTCCAAGGCAGTTTGGAACTCGGTAGTGAGTGTTGCAGGACAGATGATTTTTACGCGCTTCAGCATCCGCGGTCCCGTTCTGTCAGCTTGTGTGGCCTACCACGTCGCGTATGATCCGTTGGTGCTCCTCGACATTTCCACTTCACAATAACAGCACTTACTGTTGACCGGAGCAGCTCTAGCAGGGCAGAAACTTGACCAGATGACGTGGAAACTGGTCACTAGGGGCGACAGTGACCGCTGTTATTTCAAGTAGGTTGTTGCTAGGTTGTTGTGGACGAGGATGGCGCTTGACGTAAGACGCCAAGGTTGGGCTTGAATCCAGCGACAGAAAGTCGATTTTGAGATTCTTGTTTTAAGTCTATAACAAACCTTAACCATTCAGAGTTAATGTCTTACCTTAACCATTCAGAGTTAATGTCTAACCTTAACCATTCAGAGTTAATGTCTTAACCTTAACCATTCAGAGTTAATGTCTAACCTTAATCATTCAGAGTTAATGTCTAACCTTAACCATTCAGAGTTAAGGTCTAACCTTAACATTCACAGTTAATGTCTAACCTTAACCATTCAGAGTTAATGTCTAACCTTAACCATTCAGAGTTAATGTTAACCTTAACCATTCAGAGTTAATGTCTAACCTTAAACCATTCAGAGTTAATGCCTAACCTTAACCATTCAGATTAATGCTTACCTTAACCATTCAGAGTTAATGCCTAACCTTAACCATTCAGAGTTAATGTCTACCTTAACCATCAGGTTAATGCCTAACCTTAACCATTCAGAGTTAATGTCTTACCTTAACCATTCAGAGTTAATGCCTAACCTTAACCATTCAGATTAATGTCTGACCCTAACCATTCAGATTAATGACTAACCTTAACCATTCACAGTTAATGTCTAACCTTAACCACTCAGAGTTAATGTCTAACTTAACCATTCAGAGTCAATGTCTAACCTTAACCATTCAGAGTCAATGTCTAACCTTAACCATTCACAGTTAATGTATAACCTTAACCATTCAGAGTTAATGTCTAACCTTAACCATTCAGAGTTAATGCCTAACCTTAACCATTCAGAGTTAATGTCTAACCCTTAACCATTCAGAGTTAATGCCTAACCTTAACCATTCAGAGTTAATGTCTAACCTTAACCATTCAGAGTTAATGTCCTAACCTTAACCATTCAGAGTTAATGTCTAACCTTAACCATTCAGAGTTAATGTATAACCTTAACCATTCAGAGTTAATGTCTAACCTTAACCATTCAGAGTTAATGATAACCTTAACCAGTCAGATTAATGTATAACCTTAACCATTCAGAGTTAATGTCTAACCTTAACCATCAGATTAATGTCTAACCTTAACCATTCAGAGTTAATTCTAACCTTAACCATTCAGAGTTAATGTCTAACCTTAACCATTCAGAGTTAATGTACCTTAACCATTCAGAGTTAATGTCTAACCTTAACCATTCAGAGTTAATGTCTAACCTTAACCATTCAGAGTTAATGTCTAACCTTAACCATTCAGAGTTAATACCTTAACCATTCAGAGTTAATACCTTAACCATTCAAGTAGTTAATGACTAACCTCAACCATTCAGAGTTAATGACTAACCTTAACCTTAACCCTAACCTTAACCATTCAGAGTTAATGTCTAACTTTAACCATTCAGAGTTAATGCCTAACCTTAACCATTCAGAGTTAATGTCTAACCTTAACCATTCAGAGTTAATGCCTGACCTTAACCACTCAGAGTTAATGCCTCAACTTCACCTTAAAGACGTTAACCAACCAAACTTTGACGTTTAAGAAACATGTCTGAACGTCTCATTCTGCCATGTAGGATCATAATTTGACAACTCTTTTTGTTGCTGAGAAATGTCCTACACAACAGGTAGAGTAGATGAGCTTTGTGATTCCATTAAATTCACAGAAACTTATAAACATATTACAGTCCTTTTCCATTGCTAACATGCACGGTCAAACCTGAAGTCACATCGTCAAAACTCTTCACACGGTCAGCGAAACAGAAGTGTATGTGACCAAACTGTGAATCGTTTTTTTCATTGCTTTCACACAAAATGCATTCAATGACCACATTCTCTCTGAAATCCATGACCTCCGTTCTCATTCGTACTCCGCCACCTGCTAAACTATATTTGCAGCACATGTTTTTCAAACGCTAACACACCGTCCAAAAACAGTTAAATACACATTCAAAACAGAATGATGGCAAATGTCGGCATTTCTGCAGTAACCAGATTGAAACAGATAGAAAATCTCAGCAGCATATTTAATCATTCCAAAAAACACAGCTCATTGCAGCTCACTCAGTCAGCTGAAAGCTGAAACCCAAGTGTCCTGTTTTTACGCTCGTTACCAAAATCCCATAAAAGACAACGGCTTCGGGAATGATTTAGTTTGGAAACATGGATCAAGGAAGACAGGTTGGTGGGGAAAGAAGAGTGGCAGGGAGAGGGAGAATGTGTTGGAGGACAACGGAGAGGAAGACAGGTTGGTGGGGAAAGAAGAGTGGCAGGGAGAGGGAGAAGGTTTGGAGGACAACGGAGAGGAAGACAGGTTGGTGGGGGAAGAAGACTGGCAGGGAGAGGGAGATGTGCAGAGGACAACGGAGAGGAAGACAGGTTGGTGGGGGAAGAAGAGTGGCAGGGGAGGGAGAATGGAGGACAACGGAGAGGAAGACAGGTGGTGGGGAAAGAAGAGATGACAGGAGAGGGAGAATGTGCAGAGGACAACGGAGAGGAAGACAGGTTGGTGGGGAAGAAGAGTGGCAGGAGAGGAGAATGTGTGGAGGACAACGGAGAGGAAGACAGTTTGGGGGAATGAAGAGTGACAGGGAGAGGGAGAAGTGTGGAGGACAACGGAGAGGAAGACAGGTTGGTGGGGAAAGAAGAGTGGCAGGGAGAGGAGAATGTGTGGAGGACAAACGAGAGGAAGACCAAGAGCGGTGGTCTCTGATGAGATAAAGGGCCACAATTATTGACCGTGTTTGAAACTCTCTTTGAGAAGAGCCGGTTTAAGGGAACCAACCAGCGTTCAACAGTTGCATCGATAGTACGAATCTTCCAGGCAAAACAACAGGTAGATGTTGTTCAGTGTTCAGTGATAATTGTGATATTGAACTACACATTACAGTATGTTCACATTTTTACATGTACTGACATTTTGAAATATATTGATTGTTTTGTGTTTTTCATTAGGATCCAAAAGGTTGCTCCCACAGGAAGAATATCATCAGATCCGCAGGAAATTGCCATGGTTGACATGGTAATTGGCAACAAAGGCAATAAAACTGCGGGAAATTCGGACAGAGTGCTGGCAGACAATATCAGGTGTGGGAATGTGAATACGGTCAGCTCGACGACAGTTGCCAGAGTCCAGAGAAAACATAACAATTAGGATGAAGCAGTTGTACCCTTGGGGGAGAACGGTGACGTGAGAAAGAACTCCGGTATCATATGTCCAGGTAAGACGTCTGTCCAATAACCAAACAGGGTACATATGTCTCGCTGTCCCAGTGTATTTACCCTGTGTTTCCTGTCTCTCTGTACCAGTGTATTATTCCCTGTGTTTCCTGTCTCTCTGTACCAGTGTATTTATCCCTGTGTTTCCTGTCTCTCTGTACCAGTGTATTTATCCCTGTGTTTCCTGTCTCTCTGTACCAGTGTATTTATCCCTGTGTTTCCTGTCTCTCTGTACCAGTGTATTTATCCCTGTGTTCTTCCTCTGTACCAGTGTATTTTCCCTTGTTTCTGCTCTCTGTACCAGTGTATTTATCCCGGTGTTTCCTGTCTCTCTGTACAGTGTATTTATCCCTGTGTTTCCTGTCTCTCTGTACCAGTGTATTTATCCCTGTGTTTCCTGTCTCTCGTACGGTTATTTTCCTGTGTTTCCTGTCTCTCTGTACCAGTGTATTTATCCCTGTGTTTCCTGTCTCTCTGTACCAGTGTTTATCCCTGTGTTTCCTGTCTTCTCTGTTACCAGTGTATTTATCCCTGTTTTCCTGTCTCTCTGTACCAGTGTATTATCCCTGTGTTTCCTGTCTCTCCTGTACCAGTGTATTTATCCCTGTGTTTCCTGTCTCTCTGTACCAGTGTATTTACCCTGTGTTTCCTGTCTCCCTACCAGTGTATTTATCCCTGTGTTCCTGTCTCTCTGTGCCAGTGTATTTATCCCGTGTTTCCTGTCTCTCTGTACCAGTGTATTTATCCCTGTGTTTCCTGTCTCTCTTTACCAGTGTATTTATCCCTGTGTTTCCTGTCTCTCTGTCCAGTGTATTTATCCTGTGTTCCTGTCTCTCTTACCAGTGTATATATCCCTGTGTTTCCTGTCTCTCTGTACCAGTGTATTTATCCCTGTGTTCCTTCTCTCTGTACCAGTGTATTTATCTCTGTGTTCCTGTCTCTCTGTACCAGTGTATTTATCCCTGTGTTTCCTGTCTCTTGTACCAGTGTATTTTACTCTGTGTTTCCTGTCTCTTCTACCAGTGTATTTATCCCGTGTCCTGTCTCTCTGTACCAGTGTATTTATCTCTGTGTTTCTGTCCTCTTGTACCAGTGTATTTATCCTGTGTTTCCTGTCTCTCTTGTGCCAGTGTATTTATCCTGTGTTTCCTGTCTCTCTGTACCAGTGTATTTATATCTGTGTTTCCTGTCCCTGTACCAGTGTATTTATTCTGTGTTTCCGCTCTCTGTTACCAGTGTATTTATCCCTGTGTTCTCTGTCTCTCGTACCAGTGTATTTATCCTGTGTTTCCTGTCTCTCTGTACCAGTGTATTTATCCCTGTGTTTCCTGTCTCTCTGTACCAGTGTATTTATCCCTGTGTTTCCTGTCTCTCTGTACCAGTGTATTTACCCTGTGTTTCCTGTCTCTCTGTACCAGTGTATTTATCCTGTGTTTCCTGTCTCTCATGTTACCA
>NW_019943726.1:161503-166796 GCF_002910315.2 Salvelinus sp. IW2-2015 | reverse complement strand
CTAGTTCTCCCTGTGAGGGTTCTAGTTCTCCCTGTGAGGGTTATAGTTATCCCTGTGAGGGTTATAGTTATCCCTGTGAGGGTTCTAGTTCTCCCTGTGAGGGTTCTGGTTACCCCTGTGAGGGTTCTGGTTATCCCTGTGAGGGTCGTAGTTCTCCCTGTGAGGGTTCTAGTTAAGTTCTCATCAACATCACATCTTATGTCTTCTCTGGCGATGCATCTTGGAAAATTATCTTGTGGAATGTCTAGTCCAACCCTGACAGTCTTCAGGAGAAGTGTCTCCACACCCTGACATGTCTTCAGGAGAAGTGTCTCCACACCCTGGCAGTCTTCAGGAGAAGTGTCTCCACACCCTGGCAGTCTTCAGGAGAAGTGTCTCCACACCCTGGCAGTCTTCAGGAGAAGTGTCTCCAACCCTGCATTCATGGCATCCAGTAAGGTCATAAACCTTCCACCTCTATGCAGAGAAAAACTCCTCTATGGGGTTTAGGAAGGGGGGGAATGGAGGTAGGAATAGTACTGACTTCCTGGAACGTGCAGCAAACCTGTCTGTGACTGCAGCAGAGTAGTTGAATGCCACATTATCTCACACAACAATGAAGGTAGAGGAGTTTCTTGCCCCTCTCTCCTCCGCTGGCACAAGTCGATTATGCAGGTCATCAAGAAAATAACTGAGCCTCTCTGTATTGTAGGGGCCAATGAGTGGTTTGTGTAACAGCAAACCATCATGGGACAGTGCTGCACACATTGTGATGTTAGCTCCTCTCTGGCCTGGGTCATCCACGGTTCCTCTCTGTCCAATCACATTTCTTCCCCTGCGGTGTGTTTTTGCCAGGTTGAATCCAGCTTCATCCAGAAAGATGAATGTATGTGCAGTTTGCCTGGCTTCCATCTCCATTACTCTGTAAAATACAGTAAATCCACAGTTTTACAGTACTTTACATTATGCATAGCTGTGTATGTACCCTGTTTGGTTATTGAACAGACATCTTACCTGGACATATTGATACCAGAGTTCTTTCAAGCGTTCAACGTTTCTCTCAAAGGGTACGACAGCTTCATCCTCATGTAATGTTTCTCTAGGACTCTGGCAATTGTTGTGCTGACCGTGTTCACTTTCCCAACAGTGATGTTGTCTGCCATCACTCTGTCTGCCATCACTCTGTCTGCCATCACTCTGTCTGCCATCACTCTGTCTGCCATCACTCTGTCTGCCAGCACTCTGTCTGCCATCACTCTGTCTGCCATCACTCTGTCTGCCATCACTCTGTCTGCCATCACTCTGTCTGCCANCACATTCTCCCTCTCCCTGCCAGTCTTCTTCCCCCACCAACCTGTCTTCCTCTCCGTTGTCCTCCAACACATTCTCCCTCTCCCTGCCACTCTTCTTTCCCCACCAACCTGTCTTCCTCTCCGTTGTCCTCCAACACATTCTCCCTCTCCCTGCCACTCTTCTTTCCCCACCAACCTGTCTTCCTTGATCCATGTTTCCAAACTAAATCATTCCCGAAGCCGTTGTCTTTTATGGGATTTTGGTAACGAGCGTAAAAACAGGACACTTGGGTTTCAGCTTTCAGCTGACTGAGTGAGCTGCAATGAGCTGTGTTTTTTGGAATGATTAAATATGCTGCTGAGATTTTCTATCTGTTTCAATCTGGTTACTGCAGAAATGCACGACATTTGCCATCATTCTGTTTTGAATGTGTATTTAACTGTTTTTGGACACGGTGTGTTAGCGTTTGAAAAACATGTGCTGCAAATATATAGTTTAGCAGGTGGCGGAGTACGAATGAGAACGGAGGTCATGGATTTCAGAGAGAATGTGGTCATTGAATGCATTTTGTGTGAAAGCAATGAAAAAAACGATTCACAGTTTGGTCCACATACACTTCTGTTTCGCTGACCGTGTGAAGAGTTTTGACGATGTGACTTCAGGTTTGACCAGTGCATGTTAGCAATGGAACAGGACTGTAATATGTGTATAAGTTTTCTGTGAATTTAATGGAAATCACAAAGCTCATCTACTCTACCTGTTGTGTAGGACATTTCTCAGCAACAAAAAGAGTTGTCAAATTATGATCCTACATGGCAGAATGAGACGTTCAGACATGTTTCTTAAACGTCAAAGTTTGGTTGGTTAACGTCTTTAAGGTGAAGTTGAGGCATTAACTCTGAGTGGTTAAGGTCAGGCATTAACTCTGAATGGTTAAGGTTAGACATTAACTCTGAATGGTTAAGGTTAGAAAAGAGAGAGATAGCATCGGTCAATACTGAAGCCATTTTTTCAAACCTCTTCCACAGTCTGTGCATTAACCAAATGCACCTGAGGCCAACAGTTCATCTGTCCCGCAAAACCTACTCAAAACCACCAAGACAATTCATACATGTCTCATAATAAGCTCGTTGGACCCACTGCAACAATTCTCCTCAGAAAAAACATACATTGTCACCCTCGTAAACATCGACCTAAAAAAACACGGCAGCCATTACACTAAACAATGAACTTTTCTCTTTGAAGTTTGAAATAATTTTTTCACAATGCATCCTATTTCATTATAGAATAAGAATATCACCTTTCAACGTTCATGCTAAAATTATACGGTATCAAAGAATAAATCAGAAATGGAGCATTTCGCTTACAATAGGCTTTATTTTTTTATATATCTTTTGCATATAATAATTTACTTGTGATAACATATACACCTGAAAAAAAAACGAATTCCTGAAATTCCAGGACTGCAATAATAATTACAACAACCAATCATCAACATGTATAATCAATCATAACTGTTAACAGTACTCGTGAGGGTTCTAGTTTACCCTGTGAGGGTTTTAGTTACCCCTGGAGGGTTCTAGTTCTCCCTGTGAGCATTCAGTTCTCCTGTGAGGGTTCTAGTTCTCCCTGTGAGGGTTTAGTTCTCCCTGTGAGGGTTCTACGTTCTCCCTGTGGCAGGGTTTATAGTTATCCTGTTATGGTATAGTCTATCCTGTGAGGGTTCAGTCCCCTGTGAGGGTTCTGGTTTACCTGTGAGGGTTTCTGGGTTATCCTGTGAGGGTCGTAGTTCTCCCTGTGAGGGTTCATAGGTTAAGTTCTCAATCAACACACATCTTATGTCTTCTCTGGCGATGCTCTTGGAAAATTATCTTGTGGAATGTCTAGTCCCAACCCTGACAGTCTTCAGGAGAAGTGTCTCACACCTGAATGTCTTCAGGAGAAGTGGTTCCACCCCTGGCAGTCCTTCAGGAAGAAGTGTCTCCACACCCTGGCAGTCTCAGGAAGAATGTGTCTCCACACGCTGGCAGTTTCAGGAGAAGTGTCCCAACCCTGCACTTCATGGCATCCAGTAACGGTCCATAAACCTTCCACCATCTATGCAGAGAAAAACTCCTCTATGGGTGTTTAGGAAAGGGGGGAATGTGAGGGTAGGAATAGTACTGACTTCCCTGGAACGTGCAGCAAAACCTGTCTGTGATGCAGCAGAGTAGTTGAATGCCAGCATTATCTCACAAACAATGAAGGTAGAGGAGTTCTTGCCCCTCTCTCCTCCGTGGCAACATAGTCGATTATGCAGGTCTCATCAGAACAATACTGAGCCTCTCTGTATTGTAGGGGCCAAGTGAGTGGATTTGTTGTAACAGCATCAACATCATGGGACAGTGCTGCATCACATTGTGATGTTAGCTCCTCTCTGGCCTGGGTCATCCACAGGTTTCCTCTCTGTCCAATCACATTTCTTCCCTGCGGTGTGTTTTTGCCAGGTTGAATCCAGCTTCATCCAGAAAGATGAATGTATGTGCAGTTTTGCCTGGCTTCCATCTCCATTACTTTCCTGTAAAATACAGTAAATCCACAGTTTTACAGTACTTTACATTATCATAGCCTGTCGTCCATCGCTCACCCCGTTTGGTTATTGAACAGACCATCTTACCTGGATATTGATACCAGAGTTTTTCAAGGGCGTTCAACGTTTCTCAATCAAAGCGTACGACAGCTTCACTCCTCATGTTAAGTTTCTCTATGGACTCTGGCCATTGTTGTGCCTGACCGCTGTTCACTTTCCCAACGTATGTTGTCTGCCATCACTCTGTCTGCATCATCTGGTCTGCCATCACTCTGTCTGCCTCACGTCTGTCTGCCATCAACTCTGTCTGCCAGAAACTTCTGTCTGCCATCATCTGTCTGCATCCACTACTGTCTGCCAGTCACTCTGATCTGCCCATCACTCGTCTGCCAGCACTGTGTCTGCCATCACTCTGTCTGCCATCACTCTTCCCGAATTTCCCACGTCGTATTGCGATTGTTCGCCAATTAACCATGTCAACCCAATGACCAATTTCCTGCCGTCTTGATAATATTCTGCCTCTCCCTCCTGTGGGAGGCAACCTTTGGATCAACTGAAAACACAAAACAATCAATATATTTCAAAATGTCAGTACATGTAAAAATGTGAACATACTGTTATTGTCCTGTAATAAGATGATCAATTATCATTCGAAGGATGCACAATCTCACCTGTTGTTTTGCTGGAATGTCATACTATTGATGCGACTGTTGAACGCTGGCAGACTTCTGGTTGCACCCTTTAAACCGGCCTCTCTCAAGAGAGGTTTACAACACGGTCAATGAATTGTGGCCCCTTATCTCACAGAGACCAACCGCTCTTGGTCTTCCTCTCCGTTTGTCCTCCAACACTTCTCCCTCTCCCTGCACTCTTCTTTCCCCCCACCCCAAACCTGTCTCCTCTCCGTTGTCTCTCACACATTCTCCCTCTCCCTGTCACTCTTCTTCCCCACCACCTGTCTTCTTCTCCGTTCGTCCTCCCACACACATTCTCCCTCTCCTGCACTCTTCTTTCCCCACCAACCTGTTTTCCTCTCCGTTGTCCTCCATCACATTCTCCCTCCTCCCTGCACTCTTCTTTCCCCACCAACCTGTCTTCCTCTCCGTTGTCCCTCCAACACATTCTCCCTCCCTGCCTACTCTTCTTTCCCCACCAACCTGTCTTCCTCTCCGTTGTCCTCAACACATTCTCCCTCTCCCCTGCATCTTCTTTCCCCACAACCTGTCTTCCTCTCCGTTGTCCTCCAACACATTCTCCCTCTCCCTGCCACTTCTTTCCCCACCTAAACTGTTCTTCCTCTCCCGTTGTCCTCCAACACATTTCCCTCTCCCTACACTCTTCTTTCCCCACCAACCTGTCTTCTCTGATCCCATGATCTCAAACTAATTCATCTCAAAGCCGTCGTCTTTTGTCTGTTGGTAACGAGACTAAAAACAGGACTACTGGGTGGCT
>NW_019943726.1:151679-161478 GCF_002910315.2 Salvelinus sp. IW2-2015 | reverse complement strand
GGTTGGCATAAACTCTGAATGGTTAAAGTTTAGACATAACTTGAACTGGTTAGGGTTTAGGGTTCTAAAGGTTAAGGTTGTCTTTAACTGAATGGTGAGGTTAGTGCATTAATACCTGAATTGTGTTAAGTATTGTAACCTGAATGGTTAAGGTATTAATCGAACGGTTAGGTTAGGTATCATTAACTTGAACTGGTTAAGGTCTAGACTTACTCTGATGGTCTAATGTTAACATAACTTCGAATTGGTTAGTGTTAGACATTAACTTCTGATGGTTAAGTTAGACATTACTCTGAATGGTAAAGTTAGAGCATAACTCTATTGGTTTCATGGTTAGACATTAATCTGAAATGGTTATAGGTTGACATACACTCTGGAATGGTTAAAGGTTATAATTAACTCTGATGGGTTCGGTTACATTACCTGAATGGTTAAGGTACATTACTCTGAATGGTTAGGTTATACATTAACTATATGTTATTAGAACTACTCTGAAATGGTTTAAGGTTAGGTCATTACTCTGAAATGGTTAAGGTTAGACATACTCTGAATGTTAAGGTAGCATTAACTCTGAATGGGTTAAGTGTAGACATTAAACTCTGATGGTTAAGTTAGGCATTCTTATGGTTCAGGTTAACATTAACCTGAATGTGGTTAAGGTTATGCATTAACTGTGGAATGGTAAGTTAGCATTGACTCTAATGGTTAAGGTTAGATCATTGACCATCTGAATTGGTTAAGTTGACATTATCTGAGTGGTTATAGGTTAGACATTAATGTGAATGTAAGTTAGTCTTAACTCGAGTGTTAGGGTCAGACATACTCGTAATGGTTAAGGTTAGGCATTACTCTGATGGTAAGGATAGAATTAATCTGGACATGGTTTAAGGTTGTGCATTTAACTCTAATGGTTAAGGTAAGAATGACTCTGATTGGTTATGGTTAAACCCCGCATTACCTGTATGGTTAAGGTATAGACATTACATGATGGTTAAGTGGCATAACTCGTGAAGTGGTTAAGGTTAGGCATTAACTCTGATGGTTAAGGTTGCATTAACTCTGATGGTTAGGGTTGCATTAACTCTGATGGTTAAGGTTAGTATAACTCGTGAGTTAAGGTTAATCTTAAACTCTGAGGGTTAAGGTTAGCCTAATCGAATTATTGTAGAGCTTCACCCTGAATGGTAAGGGTTCGACTTATCTGAAGGTTAAGGTTGACCATAATTGAAGGTTAGGTAAGATCTTAACTGGAATGGTTAAGGTTTGTTATTGCTAAAACAAGAATCTCAAATGACTTTCGTGCTGATCCAGACAACTTGGGCGTGGTTCTTACGTAACCGCCATATCGTCCAATCCAGCCAACATAGCTTGAAATAACACGGTCACTGTCGCGCCTGTGACCAGTTACCCGTCTCTGGTAAGTATGCGCTGCTGAGCTCCGTCAACAGTAGTGCGTATTGGTGGAAATGGTGAGAGCACCAATACGCGACGGTGGTAAGGCAACGCGAAGAAGACCGCGGATGCTGAGCGCGTAAAAAATGTGTCCTGCAACACTCAAACACTACACGTCAAGCACCATATGTTCGTGTGATCATGAATGGTCAGCCGAGCAGCGCCCTGTAATGCCCAACTCGCTGGGTGGTGTAACTCCCGCATTCAATCTGGACGTAAGAAATCTTCTCTGGGTGATGAAGTACGCTTACCAGCTGGCAGCTCGATGGTTTGGGCGGATGCCAGAGAACGCTCTTCCATGTCATAGTGCATGTAAAGTTGGTGGAGGAGGAATCATGTCTGGGCTGTTTATGGTTCAGGCCCTTAGTTCAGTGAAGGGAAATCTTACCTAGAGATGACAATGACATTTAATATTTTAGCCCGACTCACCCGTGATACACCTTTGTTATGATGGAAACGATGTGGAGCCGGCTAATGCACATCAGAGTCGACTCATAATGCTGTGGGAAGGACAAGTCAAGCATGTTCCAACTAAGGAAAGCTCCAAAGAGTGAGGGTTATGATGTCACACTGGTGAAGCTTCCTGAAGAGTGGAGCTGTTTTAGAAGTTCCAACATCTAGTGAACCCCGAAGATGGGCTTTATTGCAGAATCCTGCATCTAGTGAAAGTTCCAGAAGATGGAGGCTGTTTGCAGATTTCAACATTATGGAAAGCCTCCCAGACGAGTGGAGGCTGTTATAGCAGCATGTTCCAACTTAGTGGAATAGAAAGTGGAGGCTTAGCATAGCAATGTTGACATCGGTGAAAGCTTCCGAATAGTGGAGCTGTTAGAACAATTGTTCATCATCTGGTGGTGAGCCTTCTAGAAAGTGGAGGCGTATAGTGAATGTTCGCATTAGTGGACGCTTCCAGAAGAAGTGAAGGCTGTTAATGAGCAATTTTTGCATCTGTGAAGCCTCTCCAGAAGTGGAGGTGTATGAGCAATGTTCGACATCTGGTGGGAAGCCTCGAAAGGGAGGGTTAGCAGCAATGTCCGACTTGGGAAGCCTCCGAAGAGTGGATGTGTCAGAGAAAGGGGGACACTCCAATTTAATTGCCAGGTTGGAATGAGAATCGATTGATTGTCCAGATACTTTTGGTCATTGTAGTGCATTTTAATTTTCAAGTGATTTTCATACTGTTGATGTTGATTTCGAGTTGTATGTTTTATTTGGATGTGTTATATTGTTTTCGAATGTATTCTTGAACTTCTTCGTCGTGTGTGTGTGTGTGTGTGTTGTGTGTGTGTGTGTGTGGTTGTGTGTGTGGTGTGTGTGTTGTGTGTGTTGTTTGTGTGGTGTGGTGTGTGTTGTGTGTTGTGATTGTGTGTGTGTGTGTTTGTGTGTTGTTGGTGTGTGTGTGTGTCCTCATATGTGTGCCGTCTATAGTGTGTGTGTAATGTTGCTCCCGCAATCGTCCTCCATCCCGTCCATCTCACCACGTGCCCCTCACAGACAACTCCTAGCCTCAGCTTCAGAACTCAGAATCACAAAGAGGTTTAGTACACTTCCAACCCCCTCCTCTCTTCTCTCTTACTGTCTTGGCTCTCTGCCCTCTGGGCTCTCTGCTCTCCTGGCCTCCTGGCTTTCGCTTTCTGGCTCTCTGCCTCTCTGGCGCTCTCTGAGTTCCCTGCGTTGCCCTTCTGGCTCCTGGCTCCGTTGGTTCTCCGGCCTTCTGCGGTCTCCTGGTCTCCGGTTCTGTTCTGTCCTCTGGCTCTTCTTGGCTTCTGGTCGCCTTTGGCCCTTCTGCGTTCTAGCTCCTGGCTTCTGGCTCTCTGGCCCTTACTGCTCCTCTCCTGCTCTGGCTTGCTCTCTGGTCTCTGGCTCTCGCTCATCTGAAATGATCTGTTTTAATATGTTTAACTATGGCATCTGTTGTAATAGTTACTTGGCTCTGTTTGTTATATTTATTACTGGATCCGTTTGATTAACTCGCCCCTTTGTTAGATATTTATATGATCCTGTTGTTTATAGTTTACTACTGGTCTGTTTGTTATATGTTGGACTTTTTGTTATTTAGTTTACTTGGATCCTGTTTGTTATATGTACTATGGCTCCGTTTGTATTTATTTAACTGGATCCTATGCTTTTGTTATATAAGTTACACGGCATCCTGTTGGTTATTTAGTGGTATAGATTCATCTCACATGGTTTCCTAAAGCAATGTGTCATATAAGTTGAACATAATTGCTGTGATTTGTAGGTATTTGCTTCCGTGTTTATGTTTATTGACGTTTCTGCGACAGCAAAAGCAAACTCACACTAACTCAGAAGTTTGTGTTTTACGACACTAAACAACCGCTAATACAGGATGCAAACCTAGTCTTTCCTGATTACTCCTCTCTGTAGGTCTCCATGATTACTCTCTTGCCTCTCTCCTGGATTCTTCTATCGTCTCTAATGACTCATCTCTAGTCTCTGAATCTCCTCTATGTCTCTTGAATTCTTCTCTCTAGCTCTCTACTCTTTAGTCTCTCTCGAATACTCTCTAGTCTTTCATGCTGAATCTCTTCTAGCTCCTCTGATACCTCGAGTTCCTACTGAATTACATTTCTATCTCTGATTACTCTTCTATCTTCCTGATACTCTCTCAGCATCTCGATACTTCTCTAGTTCCTAATACTCACTTAGTCCTTGAATCTTGCCTTCTAGCGCTCCTATTTCTCTCTAGTTCTCTCTCGATATACTCTCTCTAGTCTTTCACTGAATTCTCTTATCCTCCTGAATTATTCTATCTCTGAATACTCCCTCTAGATTCCTGAATTAACTCTCTTTAGCTTCTCCTGAAATAACTCCTCTCTAGCTCTCCTGAATGACTCCTCTTAGTCCCTCTGAAGTATCTCTCTATGTCTTCTGAATATCCTCTAGCATATCTCCTGAATCCTATCTAGTTTCCGACAAATCATAGATCTCTCTGAATACTACATAGTGCTCACTGAATGACTCCCTCAGTTCTTCTGAATGACTCCCTATAGATCATGAGATTATTCTTCTAGTCTATCTACCCCTGTATTACTCACTAAACTAAACTCTTCGCTGAAACCACTTAGTCTCCGTGAATTAAATCATTAAAATGTTCTACAGAATTAACTGCTATAAATATTCTAGATCTTCTCTATCTCTCTACTCTCTGTATTTTGATTAAAAATCTCTAGTCTCTCTCCTGATAATACCTCTTCTCTCTGAATATCTCTCTAGTCTTAATTACTCCCTCTATCTCTGAATATCCCAATTAAAATCTGTAAATATCCTACCTTAATTTCCTGAATTAAGTCCATCGAATTACTCTTCTATTTCTACCCCTAACACCTCGAAATTACTCTTCTCAAGTAATTCTGATTCATCTTTTCAAATGAATCCTTAGTCTTCATCCACCCCGAATATCCCATTAGTTTCTCATAATTATCCCTGTCTAGTCTCTCTCTGATACTCTCTCTAATTAATATAATCTGAACTCACTCCTCATCAAGTAACCATAACTGATCCACACTAATCTTCTATGAATTCAATCCTCCATATTCTTCTCTCCACTAACACTTATACTCGTCACTATCATACCAGTCTCTTCTGATATCTTTCTCGTTTCCTGAATACACAATCTTGAATTACTCTCTTTTAGTCTCTCTCTGAATTACTCTCTCATCTCTCCAATTCTCTCTTATTTTGAAATTACTCCTAAACGACTGAATTTCTCTACATAGTTTCTCCACACCCCTGAATACAACCAATCTTCTGAGTACCTCTTAGTTTCTGAAGTTCTCTCTATCATTCTCCTATAACCTCTCTAGTCTCTCCTGCTGATACTCCTCATCTGAATTTCTCCATCTACTCTCCTAATGAATCTCTCACTCTACTTCATGAATTATAATTCTATGTATCGTCTCTACTACCTCGTCTAGTCTCTCCCAACCCACAGCTACATCTCCCCCCACAAAATAAACTCAACACTCTAGTCACCACTTACTCCCACCATCTGATTACTCCTCTCTAACCGTCTCGATTCTGATTACTCCCCAATTCTAATCTGAATTACTCTAATCTTAGGTCTGTCTTGATACAAACTCTATCCTAGACTTCTCCACACAAACTGAATTACTTCCTTCTAAAAAACTGAATTACTCCTCTCTAGTTACTCTCGAGTTAATCAACACCATAATGTCCCTTCCCCCTGAAATTACATCCCTAGTCCCATCTCCCACTAAGAATGACTCCTCTCTTAGTGCTCTCCTGAATTACTCTAAAAAGTATCTCTTAGAGATACTCCTTATACTCTCTCCACTCCCACCATTAGAATCTACTCACTCTATGTCTCTCTCCAATGTCTAGTCTTCTCCTGAATGATCTCTTATTCTCTCTCTGATTAATGCCTTCTAGTTCGTCTCCTGATTTCCTGCAGCCTTGGAATACTCCACTCTGTCTCTGCTCGACTGACTTATTCACTGCTGAGTAAAAATTCTGAATTACTCTCTCTAGTCTCTTCCTTGAATGTTACTCTCTTCTAGTTTTCGTGAATACTCCTCTGCCTCTCCCTGAATTATCCTTTAAGGTCCTCTCGCTAAATAGTTCTCCTGAATTACAACTCTCAAAACTAATATCCTCTCAGTCTCTCTCCTGAATGATCCTTCTAGTCTCTCTGAATACTCCTCTCTAGTAATCTCCTAAAGATACCTGCTCTCCCTAGTCTCCTCCTGAAATTACTCCACTCTAAGATACTCTCAAACTGAATACTGCCACTTCTAGTGCTCTCACATCCTGTGAACTCCTCTCACCTAGCCCTCTCCCCGAATATACTCCCTTCTCCCCCACCTACCAACGTATTCCTGAATTTATATCTCTCTCAAACTGAATTAACTACTCACTCTAGTCTCTCTCAACCTGAATTACTCCAACCTATCCATATCTCGCTGATTACTCCATCTCTAACCGTCTCTTCCTATTACTATTACCTGCAGTCCTTTCACTGAATATACTCCTCTCACCAACCACTAAGTCCTCGCTCTAACTATATTACTCCTCCTACCCAAATAAAACCAGTACAAAAATCTCTCCTGAAATAATTAACATCTCATAATCATACTTAAACTAACTTGAATAGTCTTCCTGAATACTTCTCTAATCCTCTCGTCTGAATGTACTCCTTTAGTCCCTCTCTGATTACTCCTCTCTAGGTTCTCATTTCTTTGATATTTACTCTCTCATATGTCTCTCTGATTACTTCCATCAGTTCTCTCCCGCTGAAATTACTCCCTGTCCTTCTCCTGAATCTCTCTTTGTTCTCTCTCTGAATTACTCTCCTTATCTCCTGATATTATTCCTCCTAGTCTCTATCTGAATTACTCCTCTATGTCTCTATCCTGAATTATCTCTCGTAGTCTTCTGAAGTTACTCTTCAGTCTCTCTCCGAATGACTCCTCTCTAGTCTCCCCTGATAACCCTTATTCTCTCTGATTACTCTCTTATCTTCTCTTGAATCTTCCTCTCTCTCGCTCTTCCTGAATAACTTGCCCTCTAGTCTCTCCTGAATTTCCTTCTTCCTTAGCCTTCTCCTGAATACTCTCTCGTTAGTCTCTCTCCTGATTAATCCTTCTAGTTCTCTCCTGATTTCCTAGTCTCTCCTGAATTGACTCTCTCAAGTCTCTCGATTACTCTTCTCTAGTCTCCTCTGAAACTTGACTCCTCTCTACGTCTTCCTGAATTACTCTTCCCCCCTCACCCCGTCTCTCCTGAAATTATCCTCTCTTATCTCTCTCCTGAATTTATCTCTCATAGTATCTCCCGAATTACTCCCTCTAGTTCTCTCCTGAATTACGTCTTCTTAGCTCTCTGAATTATTTCCACGTTCAATTTCCTTCGCATCCTTCCCTCTTGCCTTGCTTTTCTGTCCTCGTTGTGTTTGAGTGCGATGTGTCATCGGGTTTGTTAGAAACAAGAATATCTCTCTCTTTCTCTCTTCTTGATCTTCTCTGCTGTTTCTATTGTGACTCATAACACACGATAGCGCAGAAACACACTGAATTGGCGATCCCAGGTTTATTTACGCTGTTCTGGAGCAGAGGCCAAACGTGACCCCACGATGAGGATTTCCCCATGAAGTGTAAAGTTAAGTCAGGACTTGCGAGTATGTTTACAGGTAGTTTACAGTCGTTTACAGTAGTTTGACGCGTTTAACAGTAGTTTACAGTTGTGTAGTTTGGTACAGTCTATTTTACGTAGTTTATAGTAGTTACTTCGTTTACACAGATTACCTACTACGGATGGAATTTCTTCGTGTGATTAGTATACTTTTTTTCCTTGAACTGTGTTATAAATTCCTGGCTTTATCTGACAGGCCAAGCTGCCCCTCTCCTCCACTGAGGCATTATTGGTGGCTTTCAGCTGAAATTGCAATCAACTGTGTTTGGAATGATGAAATATTCTGCAGAGATTTTCTCAGCAGTTTCAATCTGGTTACTGCAGAAATGCACAACATTTTGCCATCATTCTGTTTCGAATGTGTTTTTAACAGTTTGGGAAACAGTGTGTTAGCGTTTGAAAATACGTGTTGCAATTATATAGTTTTACAGGTGGTGGAGAACGAATGAGAAAAGAGTTGATGGATTTCGGGAGAATGTGGTCATTGAATGCATTTTGTGTGAAAACAATGAAAAAAACGATTCACAGTTTGGTCCACGTACACTTCTGTTTCGCTGACTGTGTTGAAGAGGTTTGATCGATGTCACTTCAGTTTTGACCGTGTTAGCAAACGCAAAAAAACAGTTTGAGAATTTATAATGTTGATATCTAATATTCTTAGTTTGCACACAAATTACTCTTCTCTCTCCCAAAATGTTTGTTCCTCAGACGACGTATTCAGTCACCTTTACCTTTTTTTACAGTACGATGTCTAATGTCACCAAGTTTTCCAGCGATCGTCGCTAATCAGTCAAGCCGAACATTAGGGAAGGTGCAGAAATGCCACATCCAACACATTAACTTACCCCTTTGTCTTAATAGTTCTCCCATATCTCTAACAAGTCTCTTCTGCCCTGGGCATTGACATTTAATGAGTGAAAATKTAACAACAATGCCCACATTAGGCTGTCCCAGTTAACTGATTTCGGGGAGCGATAATGGAGTCGGTGTCATTATGGTGCCTCACCGTAGCTGGATTAGGATGGATTATTAATCATAATTGGCGAGGTTCGTTGTACGTTTTTCCTGGCTACCATTTTGTGTTCCAAATGACTCATTAGTATCACCATTTTTCCAACTAAGTAGAGCAGTCTTAGCGACCAAGCTCCAATTACTGGTGGTTGAGTGAGACCAGGAAGAGAGTGAGGGAAGTAGGCTTGGGGGGGGGGTATCCAGATTTACATACCGCCACCCAGGGATTTATGGTATTACCGGCATAGCACACTTGGGGGTGCTAAAACATACACAACAGAGCAGATTGGGTGTCTATTACTAGAATGCCAATAAAATGAGCACAAGTAACAGCGAAATCAAAAGTAACAGCGAAAGCTAACGATGTTAGCAAAAAACAAACACAAACAAATTACAAAGACAGGCAGATCCAGCTGATAAAAATATACAAGAACAGCTAGTACTTATCGAATGTCATTTTTGGGTGATTTTGAAAGTGAACGAGAGACATTATGCAAATGAACAAAGTTGAGATATGCAGGAAGAGCAGCATGTGTACACAGAGCAGGGGGGGGGAGAACGGAGGAGGAACAGCATGTGTACACAGAGCAGAGGGGGGAAGAACAGAGGAGGAACAGCAGCATGTGTACAAGAGTAATTCAGGAGGCTAGAAGATAATTCTAAGAGAGGAGTAGATTCAGGAGAGAACTAGAGGGAGTAAATTCAGGAGAGACTAGAGGGAAGTAGAACAGGAGAAGAGACTAGAGAGGAGTAATTACAGGAAGAGAGACTAGAGTGGAGTAATTCAGGAGAGACTAGAGGAGAGTAATTCAGGAGAGAGACTAGAGAGGAGTAAATCAGGAAGAGAGACTAGAGAGGAGTAATTCCAGGAGAGAATAAGAGGAGTAATTCAGGAGAGAGACTAGAGAGGAGTAATTCAGGAGAGAGCACTTAAGAGAGGAGTAATCAGGAGAGACTAGAGAGGAGTAATATCAGGAGAGAGACTAGAGGATAATTCAGGAGAGAGACTAGAGAGGAGTATATTCTAGGAGAGACTACTAGAGAGGATAATTCAGGAGAGAGACTAGAGAGGAGTAATTCAGGAGAAGAGACGATAAAGAGGAGTAATTCAGGAGAGAGACTAGAGATGGAGTAATTCAGGAGAGAATAGAGAGGAGTAAATTCC
>NW_019943726.1:134657-151654 GCF_002910315.2 Salvelinus sp. IW2-2015 | reverse complement strand
AATATTCACTAGAGTGGCCCGTAAATGGTTATTCACCATATGCACGTTTAGGACAATATTCACTAGTAGTGGCCCTGGTTATAAGGAAACATATTCACTATAGTGGTCCTGGTTAATTAGATGGAACAAATATTCACTATAGTGGCCACTGGTTAATAAGGAACAATAATTCAGCTATAGTGGCCCTGGTTAAATAGATGGAATAATATTCACTATAGTGCCCTGGGTTAATAGTGGAACCATATTCACTATAGCTGGCCCTGGGTAATTAGTAAGAACAATTATTCACTATAGTCGGCCCTGGTTTATGTGGAACATATTCACTATAGTGGCCCTGGTTAATAGATGCGAACAATATTCACTATAGTTGGCCCTTGGTTATAGTGGAACAATATATCACCTATTAGTGGCCTGGTTAATAGTGACCATATTCACTATAGTGGACCTGAGTTAATAGTGGAACAATATTCACTATAGTGGCCCTGGATAATAAATGGAACAATTATTGCACTTAAGTGGGCCTGGTTAATAGTGGAACATATTCACCTTAGTGGCCCGGTTATGATGGATATCATGCTTGTTTAGAGAACCATATTTCACTATATGGCCCGTTTAAAGAGAGGGAACCATATATTCACTATAGTGGCTCCCATGGTCATAGTGGAACCATATTCACTTAGTGGCCCTGGTTGATAGTGGAACCATATTCACTATTAGTGGCCCTGGTTAATTAAGGAACACGTTCACTATAGTGGCCCTGGTTAAAGGAGAACCATATATCACTATAGTGGCCCTGGTTAATAGTTGGAACCATATCCACTTAGTGGCCCTGGTAAAAGGTGGAACCATATTCACTTATAGTGGCCCGTAATTGGAAATTCATATGGCCCTAATGTTGGAACAACATAATATCCGAATAGGACTATCACTAAGTGGCCTGCGTTAAAGAGGTGGACCATACACTAGTGCCCTGGTCATGAGGCTTATGCCTGATTAATAGTGGAACATATCCTTAGCCTGCTTAATATGGCCATTAAGCCTGGAAATTGATATACACTATAGTGGCCACTGGTTATAGATGGAAACCATATTCACATTATAGTGGCCCTGTTTAATAGTGGAACCATAATCACTATAGTGGCCCTGGTTAAATAGATGGAAACCATATTCCCATAGTGGCCCTGGATTAATAGTGGAATTACTATTCACTTAGTGGGCCCTGGTTAATAGGTGGAACATATTTCACATAATAGTGGCCTGGTTAATAGGTGAACCATATTCTACTATATCATGGTTAATTGGGAAATTTTCCAGGCCTGGTTATAGGGAACCCATATTACTTATAGTGGCCCTGGTTAATATGGAATTACCATACTTTACTTTAGTGGCCCTGGTAATTAGTGAACCATTTCACATAGTGCCGTTATGTGGCACTGTGGCTGTTAATAGTGGACAATATTCACTATAGTGGCCCCGCGTTAATAGTAGGATACTATTCACTATTAGTGGCCCCCCCCCCCCCCCATGTGTTATATGGGAACAATATTCACTATAGTGGCCGCTGGTTAATAGTGGAAATATTCACTATAGTGGCCCTGGTTAATAGATGGAACCTATTTCACTATAGTGGCCCTGTTAATAGATTAGAACCACATATATAAGCTGGCCCTGGTTAATAGTGGAACCATATTCATATAGTGGCCCTGCGTTAATATCGAATAAATATTCACTATGATGGACCCCCATTGGTATATAGAGGAACATATTCACTATAGTGGCCTGGTTATAAGTGGAAACCATATTCACTAAGAATGGGCTGGTTAATATATGGAATAAATAATTCACTATAGTGGCCCTGGTATATATGGAACCAATATTCACTATAGTGGCCTGGTTGTTAAATAGTGACTATGCTGTATAAACATATTCACTTAGTGGCCCTTGAGTTATAATAGACGAAACAATATTCACTATAGTGGCCCTGTGTTAAAGGATGGAACAATCATTCACTATTAGTGGCCCTGGTTAATAGTGGACCATATTCACTTAGTGGCCCTGGTATAGTGGAACACACTATTCACTAGTGGCCCTGCGTTAATATAATGTAACAATATTCACTATAGTGGCCCTGGTTAATAGTGGACAATACTCCATATCCGTAATGACCATATCCTTAGTGCCCCTTGGTTAAGAAGTGGAACCAATATACCTTTAGTGGCCCTGGTTAAAAAGGATGGGAAAACCATTTCACTATAGTGGCCCTGGTTAATGGAACCTATTTCACTATAAGTGGCCCTGGTTAATAATATGGAACATATTTCAGCTATAGTGGCCCTGGTTAATATGAGGGAACCATTTACTCAACTTATAGTGGGCCCTGGTTAATGAGGTAGAACAATCATAAGGCTGGTCATAGAGGACCATATTCATATAGTGGCCGTGTTAATAGAGTGGCAATTCATATATGCCCTATTGAGCCATCAATAAGTGGCCTTGGTAAAGATGGACCATATCACTATAGTGGCCCTGGATTATGATGAGGAACAATATTCCTATGTGGCCCCTGGTTAATAGGTGAACATATATTCCACTATAGGGCTGGTACTAGTGGACCATCACACCTGGTTTAAGAGGTGGGAACACATTTCATCTATAGTGGCCTGGTCATTATAGTGGAACCATAATTCTCTTTAGTGGCCCTGGTTAATAAGTGGAACAATATTCACTTATGGGCCCAGGTTAATAATTGAGGAAATCATTCACTATAGTGGCCCTGCGTTAATAGCTGGAACCTACTAAGGCTGGTATAACAACTATAGTGAGCCCTGGTTAATAGATGGAACCATTATATCACTATAGTGGCCCTGGTTATATAGGGAACCATATTTCACTATTAGTGGCCCTGGTTATAAGTAGGTGGAAACCAATATTCTCTATAGTGGCCCTGTTAGTGATATTTATAGGCCTGTAATGGAACCATAATTCACTATCAGATGCCCTGGGTTAATATATGGAATAATATTCACTATAGTGGCCTGTTAATAGTAGAAACATATTTCACTAAGTGGCCCTGGTTAATAAATGGACCTAAATTCACTTAGTGCCCTGGCTTATAATGGAACCAATATTCCACATATAGTGGCCTGGTTATATTAATGGAACATAATATTTCACTATAGTTGGCCCTGAGTTCATAGATGGACTATCCATATGGCACGGTTAATAGTTAATATCACATGTGCCCTGGTTAATAGATGGAACCATATTCACAATATAGTGGGCCTGGTTAATAGAGGACACCATATTCACTAGAGGGCACTGGTTAATAGATGGAATAAATATTCACTATAGCGTGGCCCTAGGTTAATTAATGGAATCAATATTCACTATAGTGGCCCTGGTTAATAGAGGACCAAATATTCACTATAGTGGCCCTGTTAATAGGTGGAATCATATCTCACTTATAGTGGCCCTGAGTTAATAGTGGAACTATTCACATTAAGTGGCCCTGATATGGTACTAATTACTATATTTGGCCCTTGTATTAGAGGAACCATATTCATATAGTGGCCCGGTTAATAATGGAACATATTATATATGCCACTGAGTTCTAGTGGACATATCACCTGTTGGCTGTTAATTAGTGGAATAATATTCAACTATAGTGGCCCTTAGTGGGAACTATTACTTAGGCCTGGTTAATGGACAATTCCTATAAGTGCGCTGGTTAATAAGGAAATATTTCACTATAGTGGGCCCTGACGTTAATAGTGGAACCATATATCACTACTAGTTGGCCCTGGTTATAGTGGAACACATATTCCACTATAGTATGAGCCTGAGTGGAACTTCTAATAGTGAGCCCTGTTATATACGATTCACTATAAGTGGGCCCTGGTTATAGGGAACCATATTACACTATAGTGGCCCTGGTTAATAGTGGAACCATATCACTATATGGCCTGGTTTAATAGTGGAACAATTCACTTAGAGTGGCCCTGGTTAATATGAATAATTCACTAGACGTGGCCCTGGTTAATAATGGAAATGGCAATCATTTCACTATAGTGCCCTAGGTTCAAAAGAACAATATTCATATACGTGCCTGGTTTAATATGGTAACAATATTTCCATTATAGTGGCCCTGGTTAATAGTGGACATATATTCAATATAGATGGCCCGTATAGGTATTAATATAGTGCATGGTAATATGACCATATTGCACTATAGTGGCCCTGGTTAATAAGGACACCAGTATTCCTATAGTGGCCTCTGGTTAATAAGGAATAATATTCACTATAGTGGCCGGTTAATCAGCTGGAACCATATTCACTATAGTGGCCCTGGTTAATTAGAGGAACCATATCACTATAGTGGCCCTGGTTAATAGTGGAACCATTCACTATAGTGGCCCTGGTTAATAGTGGAAACCATATTCACTATGTGGCCCTGGTTAAATAATGGATAATAATTCACTATAGATGCCCCATGGTTAATAGAGGAACCCCATATTCCCTATTAGTGGCCGGTTAATAATTGAAAATATTCACTATAGTGGCCCTGCTTAATAGAGGAACCATATTCTCTATAGTGGCCCTGGGTTAATATGGAAAATATCTCTCTATTGTGCCCTGGTTAATAGTGGACCATATCACTATAGTGGCCCTGGTTAATAATGGAATATATTCACTAAGTGGCCCTGGTTAATAGTGGGAACCATATTCACTATGTGGCCTGGTTAATAGAGGAACCATATTCACATTAGTGGGCCCTGGTTAATAGTGGAGAACAATATTCACTTATTAGTGGCCCTGCGTTAATAGCTGGAATAATATTCACTATAGTGGCCCTGGTTAATAGGGAACCATATTGACTATAGTTGACCCTGGTTAATAAAATGGAACAATATTCACTATAGTGGCCCCTGGTTAATATATGGATATTATTCACTATAGTGGCCCTGTTAAATGGAACCATATTCACTATAGTGGCCCTGGTTAATTAGAGGAAACCATATTCACTAATTAGTGGCCCTGGTTAATAGTGGAACTATTTACTTATAGATGGCCCTGGTTAATAGTGAGAACCATATTCACTATAGTGGCCCATGGATTAATTATGGCAATAACTTATTCACCATATAGTGCCACTGGGTTAATGAGGAACATATTCACTATAGTGGCCCTGGTTAAATAATGGAACAATTTCACTATATGGCCCTGGGTTAAATAAATGAACATATTTTCCCCCAACTTTTTATAAAAGGGGTGGGGCCCGCTGGTTATAAATGGAATTAATATTCACTATAGTGGCCCTGGTTAATAGTGGAAACCCATATTCACTATAAGTGGCCCGTTAATAGAGGAACCATATTCACTATAGTGGCCCTGGTTAATATGGACACCATATTCACTATAGATGGCCTGGTTAATAATTGGAGATAATATCACTAATAGTGGCACGGTGGTGCAATATTATAGGCTGGTCATAGACGCAAATATTCACTATAGTTGCCACTGGCTTACATAGTGGAACCATTAATTCACTATAGCTGGAGCCCCTGGTATGGAACTTTACATACCCTGGTATAGTGGAACAATATGTTCACTTATAGTGCCCTGCGTTAATAGTGAACCAATATTCATCTTATAGTGGCCCTGAGTTTAATATGGAGCAATATTCACTATAGTGGCCCCTGGTTATAGAGGAACCATATTCACTATTAGTGGCCCTGGTTAATAGAGAACCATATCACTATTAGTGGCCTGGATAAAGAGATGGAAACCATATCACTATAGTGGCCCGGTAATAGTGGAACCATATTCACCTATTATGGCCCCTCGGTTAATAGTGGACCATATTCACTATAGTGGCCCATGGTTAAAGAGATGGAACCGTATTCACTATAGTGGCCCTGATTTAATCAGGACCATATTCACTATAGTGCCACTGGTAATAGTGGAACCATATTCACTATAGTGGCCCTGAGTTAATAGTGGAACAATATTACACATTAGTGCCCTGGTAATAGAGAACAATATATCACTATAGTGGCCCTGGTTAATAGAGGGACCATATCACTTAGTGGCCCTGGTAAAGATGGTGGAACCATATTCTCTATATTGGCACTCTGGTTTAAAGTCAGTGGAACCATAATTCATCATATATTAAGCACTTGGTTTTAAGTAAGTGGAACCATATTTCTCTATAGTGGCCTTGGCAAAGTAATGCACTCTAAAAGGTGTTCATTTTCTTTGATAACACAGCTGTAATCCAAACGGTGTTATCACATGCTGTAATTCACAAAACGGGTACTTACAGGCTGTACCACAAACGATGTAATCACATGCTGATAATCACAAACGGTGTACTCACGGCTGTAATCACAAACGGTATTTATCACATGCTGTAATCACAACGTTGTACTCACAGGCTGTAATCACAAACGGTGTCGCCGGCTGACTGTGTAAATGGTGTTTTGTGCTTCCTATTACTCAGACGGTGACGTAGCAAAAGCAGGTGACCGGTGGCAACAACGCCTGCATGGACGCTTTCCCAATTGTATTTGAACATGTTCTAATCACAGGCTGTGTAATCATTATGCTGTAATCATAGGCTGAGTAATCATGATGCGTAATCACGCGTGTACACTGCTGTAATTCATACTTGTGTAATCATATGCTGATTATCATAGCTGTGTAAATACTGTGACATCATGCTTGTAATCATAGGCTGTGAATCATAGGCTAGTGCTAATCAATAGGATGTGTAATCATAGGATGTGTAATATAGCGGATGTGTAATCACAGGCTGTGTATCCATAGGCTGTGTAATCATAGGCTGTAATCACAACAGTGTAATCACGACAGTGTTAATCACATACAGATAATCACAGACAGTTGTTAATCACAGACAAGTGTAATCACAGACTGTGTAATCACAGGCTGTAATCACAGGCTGGTATCACAAAACAGTGTAATCAACAGGTAACACAGGATGTAATCACTCGAGGATCACGGCTGTAATCACAGACAGTGTCATCCACAGCATTGTAATCACAGGACAGTGTAATCACAGGAACAGTGTAATCACAGACATGTAATCACAGGCGTAATTCCGAACATGTACAGACGGTGTAGATACAAACGTTATATACGCTGTAATCACACAGATGTAATTCACATACAGGAGTAATCACAGACAGTGTAATCAACAGGACAGTATAACCAGACAGTGTAATTCACAGGCTGTAATCACAAACAGTGTAACTCCAACAGAGTTTAATCACAGACAGTGTAATCACAGGACTGTAATTAAACGGTGTAATCACAAAAGGTATGTAATCACAAACGGTGTAATCACAGGCTGTGTAATCACAGTGATAAGAACCATTGTAAATCCTCAAATTAATAGGAGATTCAACTTTCAAAACGAGTCTTTTTTGGGCCGCAGCAGTCAACTAGCATAGCTAAGTAGCAATATTCACTTTTTAGCACATTCACTAATGTATTGTTACGTTTAACAACGTTAGCTACCAAATGTTATGGGATCTAACTGTCAGAGTAGCTTCGCGAGCAGCAAGATAATCCAAATAACAAGCTAGACATACTATGAGGGCAGATTAATTCAAACCTAATCGTTCAGACACAAGTCACATGGCCGTAGTAGTGTGTGTGTGTGTTTGTGTGTGTGTGTGCGTGTGTTTGGTGTGTGGTTGTGTGTGTGTGTTGTGTGTGTGTTGTGTGTGTGTAGTGTGTGTGTGTGTGTGTGTGTGTTGTGTGATGTTGTGTGTGTGTGTGTGTTGTTGTGTGTGGTGATGTGTGTGTGTGATTTTTTTTTTTTTTTTTTTTGTTGTGTGTATGTGTGTGTGGTGTGTGTGCAGTGCATGTGTGTGGGATGAGCTTGCTAGAGTAAAGTGCTGGTGCTGTTAGAAAACACTAGACATTTCCCCAGAGGCTTTTTCCTCCATTAAAACTTGCTGACGCTTGTGTCATCCACTAAGCACCCCGTCCTCCACTCCTCATCCCGTTCCCCCCGTTCCCATTCTCCTTCTCTCCTCTCTTCCCGTTCCCCCCGTTTCCTCCATCCTATCTTCTTCATCCTCCTCTCCTTCCTCTCCTCCTCCCTCCTCTCCCGTTCCCATCCGTTCCTTCCTCTCCTCTCCTCCTCCCTACTCTCCCGTTCCCCCGTTCTCTCCTTCTCCTCTCTCACCGTTCCCCCCGTTCCTCATCTCCTCTCTCTCCTCCTCATTCCCGTTCCCCCCTTTCTCCTCCTCTCCTCCTCCCCTTCCTCTCCCGTATCACCCCGTTCCCTCCTCCTCTCCCCTCTCTCCCAATTCCCCCGTTCCTTCTTCTTCTCCCTTCCTTCCCCTCCTCTCCCGTTCCCCCCGTTCCTCCTCTCCGTCTCGCCGTTCCCCCTGTTCCTCGTCTCCTCCTCTCCTCCTTCTCCTTCCTCCTCTCCCGTTCCCCCGTTTCTCCATACCTGTCACTCTTCCTCTCCCGTCCCCCGTTCCTCCTATCTCCTCCTCTCCTCTCCTCCTCCTCCTCTCCTCCTCTCCTCCTCTCCTCCTGCTACCTCCTCTCCTCTCCTCTCTTCTCCTTTCCTCTACTATCCTCCTCCCTTCCGTTCCCCCGTCTCTCTCACTCCTCTCCTTCTCCTCCTCTCCTCTCTCCGCTCCTCCCATTCCTCCTCTCCTTTCCTCCTCCTCTCCTCCTCTCCTCTTCTCCCACCTATCCTCCTTATCCTCACGCAAACACCCTGTTCCTCTCTCATCTCCTCCTCTCCTACTACTCCCTTCCTCCCCTCATTCTATGGAGCGTGTTTACTAGCCAAGCTGAGGCAGTACTATTATTGCCAAGTGTGGTTTCGTTTACACTTCTGAAAGCTCTGATATCCTGTCCTACTTGTCGTCTTCAAATAAACCACACACAACACACGCACACGCACACACACCAAACACACACACACACACAAACACACACACACCACACACACACACCAACACACACACACACACACACACGGAACTGGTTTTTCAAATACCATCAAAACAATTTTTTTAAGGTTTTTCAATAAAGCACGATTGCCGTCTTTCACATTCACTATAGGTCACTTATTTTACATTATGGAAATTCAACGTAAGTTCCATCAGAATAGTTGAGCGGTCACATGTTGTTTGTAAATAGTCACAACAGGAGAAGCGTGAGGTGGGAGTCCACGGGTGAGCTGGTGAGTCCAAGGGAGCTGGTGGAGTCCATGGAGAGATTGTGAGTTCACACGGAATTGTGAGTCCACAGGGGAGCTGGTGAGTCGCATAGGAGCTGGTGAGTCCACGTGATGATGGGTGCAGTCCACAAGGAGATGTGAGTCACGAGGGATTATGGTGAGTCCATAGGGAGATGGGTGAAGCCACAAGGGAGATGGTGATGTCCATAGGGAGATGGTGAGTCCATAGGGGAGGGGGGTGAGGTCCATAGGAGAGGGGTGAGTCCACAGCGGAGATGGTGAGTCCACGGGAGATGGTGATCCAACAGAGATGGTGAGTCCACAGGAGTGGTTAGCCACAGGAGAGTGGTGAGTTTAAGGGATGATGGTGAAGTCCACAGGGAGATGGGCAGCCGGACATGGATGATGAGTTGATGGGGAGGATGGTGAGTCCACAAGTGGAGATGTCGAGTCTTATGGGAGAATGGTGAAGTCCATAGGGATGGGGGTGGTCCAAGAAGGAGGTGAGTCCATAGGGAGAGGGTGAGTCCACAGGAGATGGTGAAGTCATAGGAATGGTTGAGTCCATAGGGAGGGGAGTGAGTCCGCATAGGACGATGGATGAGTCCAACAGGAAATGTGTCGAGGTCCACGGGGAGATGGTGAGTTTATGGGGGAGAGTGAGTCACAGAGATTGTCCCAGGAGATGGTTGGTCCACAGGGATGGTGAGTCCACAGTGAGATGGGAGTCCAGTGAGAGGATGGTGAATCCACAGGAGATGGTGACTTTCATCGGGGAGATTGGTGAGTTACAGGGAGATGGGAGTCCAACGGAGAGTGGCCGGGGTGAGTCCACAGGGAGCTGTGTGATTTCAGCAGGGAGATGGTGAGTTCTTATAGGGAGGATGGTGAGATCCACAGGGAGTGGTGAGGTCCACAGGGAGATGGCAAGTCCAACAGGGAGAGGTGAGTCCACAGGGAGATGGTGAGTCCACAGGAGATGGTGAGTCACACAGGGAGATGTCGTTGGACCCAGGGGGATGGTGAGTTTATAGGAGAGATGGTAGTCACACAGGAGCTGGTGAATTCCACAGGGAGATGGTGAGTTTATAGGGAGATGGTGAAGTCCACAGGAGCTTGGTGAGTCCACAGGGGATCCGAGAGTGGTGAGTCCACGGAGATGGGTGAGTCCACAGGGAGATGGTGAGTCCACAGGGAGATGGTGGATCCACAGGGAGAATGGTGAGTCACAGAAGGGAGAAGGAGATGGTGAGTCCACAGAGGAGATGCTGAGTCCACGGGTTCTTGATCATCTCTGTTGTGTGGCGTCATGAGGTGATGAAGTAACACTTGTACAGTAATTCACTCCTAAATGTAATTCACGCCTAATGTAATTCACTCTAAATGTAATTCACTCCTAAAGGCAACAAATCACTACTTAAACTTCCCCTCTGTGTCAATCGTGTTCCCCCCCTCTTTGTCCATGCTTGTCCTCTGTCTATCCTTCGTGTAACTGCCTGTTTCTTCTTCTCCCCCTCTGCTCTGTGTACACCATGTGCTGCTCGTTCCCCTCTGTTTCCCCCCTCTGCTCTGTGTACACATGCTGCTGTTCTCCTCGTTCTTCCCCCCTCTGCTCGTTGTACACGCTGCTGCTGTTCCTCCTCCGTTCTTCCCCCCTCTACTCTGTGTACCACATGCTGCTGTTCCTCCTCTGTTCTTCCCCCCTCTGCTCTGTGTTACACATGCTGCTCGTTCCTCCTTCTGTTTCTTCCCCCCTCTGCTTCTGTGTACACATGTGGCTGTTCCTCCTTTCTTTTCCACCCCCTCTGCTCTGTGCATTACACTGCTGCTTCCTCCCGTTTCTTCCCCCTCAGCTCTGTCTCACTCCTCTCTAGTCTCTCCTGAATTACTCCTCTCTAGTCTCTCCTGAATTACTCCTCTCTAGTCTCTCTCCTGAATTACTCCTCTCTAGTCTCTCCTGAATTACTCCCCTCTAGTCTCTCCTGAATTACTCCTCTCTAGTCTCTCTCCTGAATTATTCCACTTCATTCTCTCTCATCCTTCTCCTTCTCTGCCTTTGCTTTTTGTTCTTCCTCGTTGTGTATTGATGATGTGTCACCTGGGTTTGTTAGAACAGAATATCTCTCTCTTTCTCTTCTTGATCTTTCTGCTGTATTCTAGTGAACCTCATGAACACACACAGAACACACACTGTATTGGCAGACCAGTTTGATTACAGCTGTTCTGGACAGAGGCCAAACTGGACCTCCAACGAGCTGAAGATTTCCCCACCTGAACAGTGTAAAGTTACATCAGACTGCAGTAGTTTACAGTAGTTTACAGTCGTTTACAGTAGTTTACAGTCGTTTACAGTAGTTTACAGTTGTGTACAGTTGTGTACAGTCATTTACAGTAGTTTACAGTAGTTTACTTCGTTTACACAGATTACCACTACGATGGAATTTTCCTTCTGTGATAGTATACTTTTTTCTCCATGAACCTGGTTATAATTCCTGGCTTACCTGACAGCCAAGCTGCCCTCTCTCTCTCTGAGGCATTATTGTGTACTGAGGTGTCCTGACATTACTGTGGACTGTGGGTACCAATGTTATCTGATGATGTATGACTTAATGGCATCATCGAATGTCCACCAAGTGACTCTTTCTTTCCACATCAGAAATATGACGTTGTCTGGGTTACGCGCTGTAGGAATCACAGGGGATTGGCTTCTATTGCACCTTGATAGTCTTGTAGCCAATGAGATAAGCTTTCCAGGGATATGCAGTTGACCTGCAGAAGGACAAAGGCCTAGAACCTTTTTATGCGTAATGCAAACTATTGCTACCTGGCTCAGAGACGAGACGCCCCGAGCTACATTACACTGTAAACTGATTTCATGGCTTTAGCATACAAGATTGCTTCTCCAGGGGGGACAAAAAGGAAAAACTAAAAATATTGAACTGGAAGCTAAAAAGAAGGCAGCTATGAATAAGTGAACCGACTTTGAAGCTTTGGTCGGATCAGGGGAGCGATTTGGACAACGAGGATTTTGATTCGGCCGGCAAAGATTGCTTTCCAGAAGGATTGGATCCACTTTTAGATCTGTAAGTAAATTAGTGCCAACAAGCTGTTTGGTCCCGTGGTGTTTATACTTGTGTACTGTTTGTTTGTACAGATGAACGTGGTACTTTCAGGCGTTTGGAAATTGCTCCCAATGATGAATCAGACTTGTGGAGGTCTACAATTTATTTTCTGAGGTCTTTGTTGATTTCTTTCGATTTTCCCATGATATCAAGCAAAGAGGCACTGAGTTTGAACGCAGGTCTTGAAATACATCCACAGGCACACCTCCAATTTACTCAAATGATGTCAATTAGCCTATCAGAAGCTTCTAAAGCCATGACACTTTCTGGAATGTTCCAAGATATTTAAAGGCACAGTCAGCTTAGTGTATGTAAACTTCTGACCCACTGGAATTGTGATACAGTGAATTATAAGTGAAATAATCTGTCAGTAAACAATTGTTGGAAAAATTCCTTGAGTCATGCACAAAGTAGATTCCCTAACTGACTTGCCAAAATTACAGTTTGTTAACAAGAAATTTGTGGAGTGGTTGAAAAAATAGTTTAAATGACTCCAACCTAAGTGTACGTAAACTTCCGTAAAAACTGACTAATCCTTAAACCGATCCTTTAGACTTCGGCGATGTCTTTTTACAAAATAGCCCCTCACAAAATCTACTCAAGCCAAATTGGATGTAGTCTATCACGGTGCCATCCATGTTTGTCACCCAAAGCCCCATATACTACAGAACACACTGCGAACCTGGTATGCCTCTCAGTTGGCTGCCCTCGCTACAGTCATACTATAAGTCTTTTGCTAGGTAAAGCTCCAACTTATCTCAGCTGCACGGTCATCACCATAGCAAACAAAACAAAACCCAGTAGCACGAGCTCCAGCAGGTTATATTTCAGCGGTGATACCAAAGCCACACCAGTCATTTGGCTGCCTTTCCTTCCAGTTCTTTGGACTGGCAATGAATGGCAACAAATCTGCAAGTCCTGAAGCCTGGAGATTATATTTCCCTCTCTAACTTAAGACATCAGCATGTCAGAGCAGCTTACTGTACCTGTACAACAGCCTCATCTGTAAATAGCACAAAACTACCCATCATCCGCCATATTGTTTATTTTTAGATTGTTGTTGCTCTTTTGCATCCCAGCATCTCGGTACTATACACAATCAATCATTTACTGCACAAAATCTATCACTCCAAGTGTTAATTAAATTGTAATTATTTTCGCCTATATGGCCTATTTATTGCTTACCTCCCTAATCATTCTACATTTGCACAACTGTAAATAGACTTTTGTCTATTGTAGTTATGGACTTGTAGTTTGTTTATCCCATGGTATAACTCTGTGTTGTTTGTTTATGTCGCACAGTTTTGCTTTTCTTGGCCAGGTCCGCAAGTTGATAAATGATGAACTTGTTTCTCAACTGGCCTACGTGGATTTAAATAAAGGTGAATTAGAGTTCCTATGGTGGAGATGAAAGAACCTTGCAGAAGGCACAATCATCTCTGGCAGCCACTCCACCAATCAGGACTTTTAACGTTAAAAAGTTGCACGGACTGAAGACACTCAGTAAAAGGCCACATGACAGCCCACTTGGAGTTTACCAAAAGGCAACCGCAAAGACATCTCGAGACCATGAGAAACCAAGATTCCTCTGGTCTGAATGAAATGAGGATTGAACTACTTTAGGGCCTGATAGCTAAGCGAGTCACATCTGGAGGAAACCTGGCACCATCCGCTTACAGTGAAGGGCATGGTGGTGGCCAGCAATCAATGCTCTGAGGGATGTTTTACAGCGGCAGGGACTGGGAGACTAGTCGGAGATATGAGGCAAAGACGCACAGAGCAAAAGTACAGAGAGATCCTTGATGAAAAACCTTGCTCAGGACCTCAAGACTGGTGTGAAAGGGGTCACCTTCAGAACAGGACAGCGGACGCCTAAGCACAAGCCAAGACAATGCAAGGAGTGGCTTCGGGACATGTCTCTGAATGTCCTTGAGTGGCCCAGCCACGACAGCCCGGACTTGAACCCGACGAACATACTCTGAAGAGACCTGAAAATAGCTGTCCAGCAACGCTACTGCTCCAACCTGACAGAGCTTAGTTGGAAGGATTTGCAGAGACGAATGGGAAAAAACTCCCCAAAACAGGTGTGGAAGCTTGTAGTAGTCATAACCACAAGAATAACTCGATGAGGAACTGTAATCACTGCCAAAGGTGATTCAAGCCAAAGGTACTGAGTAAAGGGTCTGAAAAACGTATGTAAATGGTGTATTTTCACAATTTTAGAATAAGGCTGTAACCTAACAAAAATGTGGAAAAGTAAAGGGGTCTGAAATACTTTCCCTAATGGGACTGTATATACCTGTATTCTACTCACGACATTTGCTTGTCTAATTTTTTATATTTCTTAATTCCATTATTTTCACTTTGAGATATGTGTGTATTGTTGATGAAAATTTATAGATACTACTGCACTGTTGGAGCTAGGAAACACAAACATTTTCGCCTAACAAGCCTCAATAGCATCAGCTAAAATATATGTGTAGTGAAACAATACAATTTAATTTGATTTACATACTGCAACAATTTACCCTTGCCCACGCAATAAACCCTTCCCAAACACATGGTAAATTTGGAACTATAATATGGTGCCTTCCTGCTATATATACTTACAGATGCACTAAATGTTTTATTCCTATCTTACTGAGAGCCATTTACTTTAAATGTTCCTGCTTTCTTATCTTTTATTATTTCTTATTGTATTGTTGCAATTCTCAGGAAGGAAACTGTAAGTACGCATTTCGTTGAGGAAGGTGTATACGCCATGTGTACCTGTATCATCTGTACGTCTTGGAAAACTTGGAACTACCTGTAATCAGTACCTCTCACAGTTCATTTCATTTTTTCTGCCCTACCTTTTCTGGCAACCTCACACAGGGGGAATGGTTGGAGATCATGTCTTCAAAGGATTTTTTGTGCACACATAACTGTGCCAAGGTACTTCCAAAGTAACATCTATATCAATTAATTATTTGGGGAGCATATACTAATTTGACTTAAACCAAGTGCAGCAGTAGCGCCCCGCGACCATCCACTGGTTAAAAGTAAACCGTATTCAACCACTTTCATGTCAATGCTAAGAAATCGGTACAAAGAGCACACTTAAGTCTGCACCAACACCAATAACTTGTCGCATTTTTGGTTTATTTGGAGATTTTCTCTTATCCTGCCAATAGAAAATGGAAATCAGCTCCTATCAGTAAAATACTTTGCAATGGAGTGCTTTGAGAGGTGTGTAAAAGTAGGCGCTGAAATTCATCAAAGCAGTATCTAAGGTTTCAGGGCACACTCAAAAAAGAATATTCTTGCACGCCAGAGCGAGAAAGCATGGTAGAAATATACACTGCTCAAAAAATAAAGGAACACTTAACAACACAAATGTAACTCCAAGTACCAATCACACTTCTGATGCAAAATCAAACTATCGCACTTAGGAAGAAACACACTGAATTGACAAATAAATTTCAACAGGGCTGTTGTGGCGAAATGGAATAGACAACAGGTGGAAATTATAGGCAATTAGCAAGACATACCACCCAATAAAGGAGTGGTTTCTGCAGGTGGTGACACAGACCACTTATCTCAGTTCCCTATGCTTCCTAGCTGATGTTTTGTCACTTTTGAATGCCTGGCGGGTGCTTATCAATCTAGTGGTAGCATGAGACGGAGTCTACAACCCAACAAGTGGCTCAGGTAGTAGCAGCTCATACCAGGATTGGCACATCAATGCGAGCTGTGGCAAGAAGTTTGCTGTGTCTGTCCAGCGAAGTGTCCCGAGCATGGAGGCGCTACCAGGAGACAGGCCAAGTACATAGGGAGCCGTGGAGGAGGCCGTAGGAGGGCAAACAACCCAGCAGCAGGAACCGCAACCTCCGCCTTTGTGCAAGGAGGAGCACATGCAGAGCCTGCAAAATGACCTCCAGCAGGGCCACAAAAATGTGCATGTGTCATTGCTCAAACCGGTCAGAACAGACTACCATGGGAGGGTGGTATGAGGGGCCCGACGTCCACATGGGGACAAAAATGCTAGAACCTCATGTGGCTGGAGTGGTGGGTAAGCAGAAATTCCTGCAAGAGGAAAGGCATATGATGCTATTGGACTGGCCAGCCCGTTCCCAGCCTGAATCCAATTGAGGACATCTGGGACATCAATAGTCTCGAGCTCCATCCCCACCAACGCCAAAACGTTGCAACACAGACTAGTCCAGGAGTTGGCGGATGCTTAGTCCAGGTCTGGGAGGAGAATCCTCAGGGAAACATCTGCCACTCATCAGGAGCATGCCCAGAAGCGTTGTAGAGGAGGTTCCATACAGGCACGAACGTGGAGGCCACACCACTACTTAGAGCGCTCATTTTTGACTTGTTTTAAGGACATTACATTAAAGTTGGATCAAAGCCTGTAGTGTAGGTTTATTTCCACTTTAAATTTTGAGTGTGACTCCAAAATCCAGAACCTCCATGGGTTGATACATTTGATTTCCATTGATAAATTTTTGTGTGATTTGTTGGTCAGCACATTCAACTATGATAAAGAAAATAAATTTATAATAAAATTTCATTCATTCAGATCTAGGATGTGTTATTTTAGTGTTCCCTTTATTTTTTTGAGCAGTGTATAATATATTAATAATATATAGAATAGTTGAAGTTGA
>NW_019943726.1:132405-134632 GCF_002910315.2 Salvelinus sp. IW2-2015 | reverse complement strand
ACACTGAATTGAACAAATAAATTTCACATGCTGTTGTGCGAAATGGAATAGACAAAAGGTGGAAATCCTAAGTGGACAGTTTGATTTCACAGAAGTGTGATTGACTTGGAGTTACATTGTGTTGTTTAAGTGTTCCCTTTATTTTTTTGAGCAGTGTATACACACACACCGGACTCTGACATTGCTTGTCCTAATATTTCTATATTTCTTAATTCCATTCTTTTACTTTTAGATGTGTGTATTGTTGTTAGATACAACAGCACTGTTGGAGCTGGGAAACCAAGCAATTCACTACACCCACAATAACATCTGCTAAATATGTGAACGGGACCAATTCAATTTGATTTCCCCACCAGCCTTTCCTCCCTCTTCCCTTTTCATCCCTCTCCCTCCCCCTGCTCCATCTCTCCTCCCCTCTCTGCACCCCATGAAATCTGCCAAATGCATTTTTATGGCTTACAAATTATCTCTGACCTTCCAAAGGCTGGGAGGTTGAATAAAGCACAAGATTTTCTGAGACTTTTAAAATATTTACGAGTCACTTTTCATAGCCAGCCTGCCTCCTCGAGGCCTTCTAGCCGATATCGCCCCAGAGAGCCCGCTCGCTCCACAGCGTCTGGCGATCAGTCATGCCTAGTGTGGCTGAGTCTGCTGAAAAAGACACAGAGAATAAGGCTGTCCTAAACAACACTCTATTCCCTATATAGTGCCCTATGGTCCTGGTCAAAAGTAGTGCACTTTATAGGTAATAGGATGCCATTTGGAACGCAGACGGGAGAATAAAATAAAAATCCATCCTTTGCTTTAACCGCCTCAAACGGAGACTCTTCTTTTCTTAGAGACCATTAGCCCTCTTCGCTGTGAAAAGAAAGGAGCATAAAGGAGAGAATACAGAGAGAAAGAAGGAGCCAGACCTTCAGACCTTCAGAACACTGGAGTTATGTGGAATGGTTCCGCTTCTAATGGCAGAATGTGGAACTCCCTCCGGAGTTCTGACTGTCTGTCGCTCGGGTCCAATCTGTACACAAAGGCCTTGTCCTCATCCCTGAGGTGTCTGTCGCCCGGGTCCAACCTGTACACAAAGGCCTTGTCCTCATCCCTGAGGTGAGGCGAACGGACCTCATGACAGGATGAGGACAAGGCCTTTGTGTACAGTTGGACGAGACAGACACCTCAGGGATGAGACAAGGCCTTTGGTGTACAGATTGGATGAGCGACAGACACCTCAGGGATGAGGACAAGGCCTTTGGTGTACAGGTTGGACTGAGCGACAGACACCTCAGGGATGAGGACAAGGCCTTTGTGTACAGGTTGGACTGAGTGACAGACACCTCAGGGATGAGGACAAGGCCTTTGTTGTACAGATTGGACTGAGCGACAGACACCTCAGGGATGAGGACAAGGCCTTTGTTTAACAGGTTGGACTGAGGACAGAACACCTCAGGGATGAGGACAAGGCCTTTGTGTACAGGTTGGACTGAGTGGACAGACACCTCAGGGATGAGGACAAGGCCTTTGGTACAGATTGGACCGAGCGACAGACACTCAGGGATGAGGACAAGGCCTTTGTGTACAGATTGGACCGAGCGACAGACACCTCAGGGATGAGGACAAGGCCTTTGGTACAGGTTGGACTGAGTGACAGACACCTCAGGGATGAGGACAAGGCCTTTGTGTACAGGTTGGACTGCCGTGACAGACACCTCAGGGATGAGGACAAGGCCTTTGTGTACAGATTGGACCCGAGCGACAGAACCCTCAGGGATGAGGACAAGGCCTTTGTGTACAGTTTGGACTAGGTGACAGACACCTCAGGGATGAGGACAAGGCCTTTGTGTACAGGTTGGACTCGAGCGACAGACCCTCAGGGATGAGGACAAGGCCTTTGTGTACAGATTGGAACCGAGCGACAGACACCTCAGGGATGAGGACAAGGCCTTTGTGTACAGATTGGACGCGAGCGACAGACACCTCAGGATGAGGACAAGCCTTTGTGTACAGGTTGGACCTCGAGCGACAGACAACCTCAGGATGAGGACAAGGCCTTTGTGTACAGATTGGACCCGAGCGACAGACACCTCAGGGATGAGGACAAGGCCTTTGTGTACAGATTGGACCCACGATGCCAGAGCGACAGACACCTTCAGGGAATTGAAGGAGACAAGGGCTTTGTGTACAGGTTTGGACCCGGAGCGACAGCACCTCAGGGATGAGGACAAGGCCTTTG
>NW_019943726.1:109518-132380 GCF_002910315.2 Salvelinus sp. IW2-2015 | reverse complement strand
AAATACCTGTAAGACTACAGCTTCTCTTCAGTACCCTGGACATACTGTACGGAGGCTACATCTTCTCCACGATTACCCTGAGACATCCCTGTACACTAACCTCTTTCAGGCCCTGAGACATTACCCTAGACAGATCAACCTCTTTTAAGTACCTGGACATACCCTGTACAGACTACCATCTCTCTTCAGATCCCTGAGACTACCCCTGTTACAGAACACCTCTCATCAGAGAAACCCTGAGACTACCCATAAGACTACACCTCTTCAGATACCTGAGACATACCCATACAGACTAATCTCTCTTCAAGATACCTGAGACATACCATCGACAGACACCTCTCTTCAGTACCCTGAGACATACCCTATACAGACTAATCTCTTTCAGATACCCTGAGACATACCCTGTACAGACTAATCTCTCTCAGGACCTAGAGACATACCCTATACAGACTACATCCTCTTAAATACCTGAGACATACCTGTTACAGACTAATCTCTCTTCAGAAACCCTGAGAACATACCCTTATCAGACTACATCTCTCTTCAGATACCCTGAGAATACCCGTACAGACTACATCTCTCTTCAGAGACCCTGAGACATACCCTGTACAGACTACATTCTCTCTCGATTACCCTCTGAGACATACCCTGTACAGACTACATCTCTCTTCAGAGCCCTGAGACATCCTCTGTACAGACTACATCTGTCTCTTCTCCCTCCGTCCTTCCATTAAAGCTTTAAGATCATTCAGATTAATGCATGTAGATGGCGTATCTCAGAGGAATATAAGGAATTCATGAGTCTCCAATTTCAGTGATTTTGCGTTCGTTCCAGTCATTGAGAGAGAACTGGAAGGAAAGGCGGCCAAAGGTGGAAATTGGCTTTTGGGGTGACCAGTGAAATGTACCTGCTGGAGCGCGTGCTCGGGTGGTGTGGCTCTGGTGTCCTGTGAGCTGAGATAAGGTGGGGCTTTACATAGCAAAGTCTTATAGAATTACCTGGAGCCAGTGGGTTTTGGCGACAATATGAAGCGAGGGCCGCAACCCAGAGCATACAGGTCGCAGTGGTGGGTAGTATATGGGGCTTTGGTGACTAAACGGATGGACTGTGATAGACTGCATCCAATTTGCTGAGTAGAGTGTTGGAGGCATTTTGTAATGACTTGCCGAAGGTCGAGATCGGTGGATAGTCATTTTATGAGGGTATGTTTAGCGCATGAGTGAAGGATGCTTTGTCGATTTATTTGGATTGGGAGATGCTTAATGTTATTCTGGAAGGAGAGTTTACAGTCTAACCAGACACCTAGGTATTTATACTGTCCACTTTTCTAAGTCGAGACCGTCCAGAGTAGTGATGTTGGACGGGCGGGCAGGTGTGGGCAGGATTGGTGAAGAGCATGCATTTAGTTTTACTTGAATTTAGAGGAGCAGTTGGAGGCCACGGAAGGGAGTTGTTATGGCATTGAAGCTCGTCTGGGGTTTTTTAACACAGTGTCCAAAGAAGGGCCAGAAGTATACGGAATGGTTCGTCTGCATAGAGGTGGATCAGAGAATCACCAGCAGCAAGAGCGACATCATTGAGTGTATACAGAGAAGAGAGTTGGCCCGGGTTGGAACCCTGGGCACCTCATAGAGACTGCCAGAGGTCCGGACAAACAGGCCCTCCGATTGGACACTGAACTCTGTGGTGAGAAGTAGGTGTGGTGAACCAGGCGAGGCAGTCATTTGAGAAACCCAAGGCTGGTTGAGTCTGCCGATAAGAATGTGGTGATTGGACAGAGTCGAAGTCTTGGCAGGTCGATGATACAGCTGCACAGTATTGGTCTCTTATCGATGGGGTTATGATATCATTTAGGACCTTGAAGCGTGGCTGAGGTGCACCCATGACTAGCTCGGAAACCAGATTGCATAGCGGAGAAGGTACGGTGGGATTCGAAATGGTCAGTGATCTGTTTGTTAACTTGGCTTTCGAAGACCTTAGAAGGGCAAGGTAGGTAAGATCTTAGGTCTGGAGCGGTTTTGTCTAGAGTGTTCCCCTTTTGAAGAGGGTGATGCCGCGGGCAGCTTTCCAATTCTGGGGATCTCAGACGATACGAAAGAGAGGTTGAACAGTGCTAGGAATAGAGGTTGCACAATTTTGGCAGATCATTTTTAGAAAGAAGGGTCCAGATTGTCTAGCTGATTTGAGGGGTCCAGATTTGCAGCTCTTTCAGAACATCAGGTATCTGAATTTGGGTGAGAAGGAGAAATGGGGAGGATTGGGCAAGTTGCTGGTGGGGGTGCAGGTGCTGTTGATCCGGGGTAGGGGTAGCCAGGTGGAAGCATGGCCAGCCGTAGAATAATGCTCATTGAAAATTCTCCATTATTGCGGGATTTATTGATGGTGACAGGTTTCCTAGCCTCGTGCAGTGGGCAGCTGGGAGGAGGTGTTCTTCATTCTCCATGGACTTTACAGTGTCCAGAACGTTTTGGGTTTGTGTTGCAGATGCAAATAGTTACAGTAGAGGAACCTCCCCTAGTTACAGTAGAGTGGTAGTCTCTCCTGTTTACAGTAGAAGGTAATACTTTCCCTAGTTACAGTAGGAAGGTTAAATTCTTTTTTCCTTTCCCTAGATGGGTTTACAAAAGGGTAGATGGGTAATCTCCTCCCTAGTTACAGTAGATCTCCTCCCAGTTATCAGTAAGTAATCTCCTCCCTAGTTACGTAGTAATCTCTCCCTAGTTACAGTAGAGGTAATCTCCTCCCTGTACAGTAGAGGTATCTCCTCCTAGTTACATAGAGTATTTCTCCTCCCTAGTTAAATAAAATAAAAATAAAAAATGAATTGAAACTTAAAAAGATGGATGGCGCTAAGGTTTAAGAGGGTGTGAACGAGCTGAATAAGTGTAGACAAAGAAGAGCTCGCCAGTAGGTGTACCAAAACATTCAAGTTCCCATTTTCTCAAAAGCGGGGTTAGAAGTTAATCAACTTTCAAAGCAGAAATACTTTCCCATGTGTTCCTCAACTGTAGTGTATGATTACCATTTGCTAGCTCTGAGTCTCTACTTTTATCCCCAAATATAATATATTTTAAAAAATGTTGTACCAAACCAAATCGAGGAGGTCGGTCACATATGGCTAGCTAAGCTAGCAGCTTTATACGAATGGGAGTTATCATTTAGCAGACATGTTTTTCTAACTCAAGAAGGAACCATTTCTAAATATTATTCAACAAAAACAGTCAAATATATCCAAATTGGATTTTAGTACCACAATGTGGTTTTGAATAAATATTCCTTTGTAAGATCATATTTTCTGATGTGCGCCAATGACGGCATCCTTGTTCTTTTCCCAAGGTCTGTGTTTCCATTGATCTCTTGACAGCATCTTCCAGCTTAATGAATGAGGGGGATGCAGAGGAATACTATGTGTAGTGCAAGACACAGTGCCTTCATAAATTATTCAACCACTTGACTTATTCCACAGTTTTGTTGTGCTTAACAGCTGAATAAAAAAAATGTATTCAATTGATTCTCTCTCCCCTTTTCGCAAATGTATTGAAAATGAAATACAGAAATATCTTAATTGATTATGTTGTATTCACACCAATACATGTTAGAATCACCTTTGGCAACGATTACAGCTGTGAGTCTTTCTGGGTAAGTCTCTCTAAGAGCTACGCACACCTAGATTGTACAATATCTTGCACATTATTATTTTTAAATTGTTAATTCAAAACGTCTCCCAGTGTCACGCTTTCGTTGGTGGAAGGAGAGGAGGACCAAAATGCAGCGTGGTAGTATCCCTAATAACTTTAATCGAGAATGAATAGAAAATCAAAAGAACAAGAGAATAAATGAAAACCGAAACAGACCCGTATGGTGCAAAACACTAACACAGGAACAACACCCACACAAACACAATAGAAAACAGGCTACCTAAATATGGCTCCCAATCAGAGACAACGACTGACAACTGCCTCTGATTGAGAACCATACTAGGCCAAACACATAGAAATATAAATACAGAACAAAACATAAAAAAACACATAGAATACCCACGCCAACTCACGCCCCTGACCAACTAAAATAAGACATAAAAAAGGAACTAAGGCCAGAACGTGACACCCAGGTCTGTTGGACAGCAGATTGAAGCAGGTTTCCTCTAGGATTTTGCCTGTGCTCATCTCTATTCCGTTTCTTTTTATCCTAAAAAACTCCCTTGCCAAAGACAAGCATACCCATAACATGATGCAGCCACCACATACCCATAACATGATGCAGCCACCACCATGTTGAACATATGGAGAGTGATACTCAGTGACGTGTTGTATTGGATTTGCACCAAACATAAAGCTTTGTATTCAGGAAATAACATTTATTTCTTTACCCGTTTTTTTTGCAGTTTTACTTTAGTGCCTTTTTGCAAACAGGATGCATGTTTTGGAAGATTTGTATTCCGTACAGGCTTCCTTCTTTTCACTCTGTCATTTAGGTTAGTAGTGTGGAGTAACTACAATGTTGTTGATCTGTTTTCTCCTATCACAGCCATTAATCTGTAACTGTTTTAAAGTCACCATTGGCCTCATGATGAAATCCCTGAGCGGTTTCCTTCCTCTCGGCAACTGAGTTTGGAGGACGTTGTATCTTTGCAGTAACTGGCGTGTTATTGATACCACCATCCAAAGGGTAATTAATAATTCAACCATCAAAGGATATTCAATGTCTGCTTTTTGGATGAGTATATAAAATATTTTTTCAAATGTTCAACACTTTTTTGGTTACTACATGATACCATATGTGTTTTTCATACAATGAAGAAAATAGTTGAAAAAAAGAAAATCCTTGAATGAGTAGTTACGTCCAAACTTTTGACTGGTTCTGTGTATATAAAAAACATAATTCCACTTTGACATTATGGGATTATTATTATTATATATTATTATTATTATTGTGTGTAGGCCAGTGACACAAAATCTCTATTTAATCCATTTTAAAATCAGGTTGTAACAATAAAATGTGGAAAAAGTCAAGGTGTGTGAAATCTTTCTGAAGGCCCCTGTAAATCATCTGTCTCAGGATGAGGACAAGGCCTTTGTGTACAGATTGGACCCGAGCAACAGACACCTCAGGGATGAGGACAAGGCCTTGTGTACAGATTGGACGCGAGCAACAGACACCTCAGGATTGAGGACAAGGCCTTTGTGTACAGGTTGACTGAGCAACAGACACCTCAGGGATAGGACAAGGCCTTTGTGTACAGATGGTGACTGAGCGACAGACACCTCAGGGGAGGACCAAGGCCTTTGTGTACAGGTGTTGGACTGAGTGGAAGCACCTCAGGGATGAGGACAAGGCCTTTGTGTACAGATTGGGATGAGCGACAGACACTCAGGGATGAGGACAAGGCCTTTGTGTACAGGTTGGACTGAGCGCAGACACCTCAGGGATGAGGACAAGGCCTTTGTGTACAGGTTGGACTGAGTGACAGACCTCGGGATGAGGACAAGGCTTTGTGTACAGATTGGACTGGGCGACGACACTCAGGATGAGGACAAGGCCTTTGTTGTACAGGTTGGACTGAGTGGACAGACACCTCAGGGATGAGGACAAGGCCTTTGTGTACAGGTTGGACTGAGTGACAGACACCTCAGGGATAGAGGACAAGGCCTTTGAGTACAGATTGGACCGAGCGACAGACACCTCAGGGATGAGGACAAGGCTTTGTGTACAGATGGACCGAGCGACAGACACCTCAGGGATGAGGACAAGGCCTTGTGTACAGGTTGGACGGGTGACAGACACCTCAGGGATGAGGACAAGGCCTTTGTGTACAGGTTGGACTAGTGACAGACACCTCAGGGATGAGGACAAGCTTTGTGTACAGATTGGACCCGAGCAGACACCCTCAGGGATGAGGACAAGGCCTTTGTGTACAGGTTGGACTGAGTGACAGACACCTCAGGGATGAGACAAGGCCTTTGTGTACAGATTGGACCGAGCGACAGACCCTCAGGGATGAGGACAAGGCCTTTGTGTACAGATTGGACCGAGCGACAGACACCTCAGGGAGTGAGGACAAGGCCTTTGTGTACAGATTGGACCGAGCGACAGACACCTCAGGGATAGGACAAGGCCTTTGTGTACAGATTGGACGCGAGCGACAGACACTCAGAGGATGAGGACAAGGCCTTTGTGTACAGATTGGACCCGAGCGACGACCTCAGGGATGAGGACAAGGCCTTTGTGTACAGATTTGGACCGAGCGACAGACCTCAGGGATGAGGACAAGCCTTGTTGTGTACCCAGAGTTTGGACCACATACGGCGAGCAAGACCCACTCAGCATGGGGAGGAACAAGCGCTCTTGTGTACGATGGAAGCGCAGATGCGAAAGACAGTCCAATCTGTACACAAAGGCCTTGTCCTCATCCCTGAGGTGTCTGTTGCTCAGTCCAACCTGTACACAAAGGCCTTGTCCTCATCCCTGAGGTGTCTGTTGCTCGGGTCCAATCTGTACACAAAGGCCTTGTCCTCATCCCTGAGGTGTCTGTTGCTCGGGTCCAATCTGTACACAAAGGCCTTGTCCTCATCCCTGAGACAGATGATTTACAGGGCCTTCAGAAAGTATTCACACACCTTGACTTTTTCCACATTTTATTGTTACAACCTGATTTTAAAATGGATTAAATAGAGATTTTGTGTCACTGGCCTACACACAATAATAATAATAATAATAATAATAATATCCCATAATGTCAAAGTGGAATTATGTTTTTATATACACAGAACCAGTCAAAAGTTTGGACGTAACTACTCATTCAAGGATTTTTCTTTTTTTCAACTATTTTCTTCATTGTATGAAATAACACATATGGTATCATGTAGTAACCAAAAAAGTGTTGAACATTTGAAAAAATATTTTATATACTCATCCAAAAGCAGACATTGAATATCTCTTTGATGGTTGAATTATTAATTACCCTTTGGATGGTGGTATCAATACACCCAGTTACTGCAAAGATACAACTGTCCTTCCAAACTCAGTTGCCGGAGAGGAAGGAAACCGCTCAGGGATTTCATCATGAGGCCAATGGTGACTTTAAAACAGTTACAGAGTTTAATGGCTGTGATAGGAGAAAACAGATCAACAACATTGTAGTTACTCCACACTACTAACCTAAATGACAGAGTGAAAAGAAGGAAGCCTGTACGGAATACAAATCTTCCAAAACATGCATCCTGTTTGCAAAAAGGCACTAAAGTAAAACTGCAAAAAAACGGGTAAAGAAATAAATGTTATGTCCTGAATACAAAGCTTTATGTTTGGTGCAAATCCAATACAACACGTCACTGAGTATCACTCTCCATATGTTCAAGCATGGTGGTGGCTGCATCATGTTATGGGTATGTGGTGGCTGCATCATGTTATGGGTATGCTTGTCTTTGGCAAGGGAGTTTTTTAGGATAAAAAGAAACGGAATAGAGATGAGCACAGGCAAAATCCTAGAGGAAACCTGCTTCAATCTGCTGTCCAACAGACACTGGGTGTCACGTTCTGGCCTTAGTTCCTTTTTTATGTCTTTATTTTAGTTTGGTCAGGGCGTGAGTTGGCGTGGGTATTCTATGTTGTTTTTCTATGTTTTGTTCTGTATTTATATTTCTATGTGTTTGGCCTAGTATGGTTCTCAATCAGAGGCAGTTGTCAGTCGTTGTCTCTGATTGGGAGCCATATTTAGGTAGCCTGTTTTCTATTGTGTTTTGTGGGTGGTTGTTTCCTGTGTTAGTGTTTGCACCATACGGGTCTGTTTCGGTTTTCATTTATTCTCTTGTTCTTTTGTATTTTCTATTCATTCTCGATTAAAAGTTATTATGGATACGTACCACGCTGCATTTTGGTCCTCCTCTCCTTCCACCAACGAAAGCCGTGACACTGGGAGACGGTTTTGAATTAAACAATTTAAAAAATAATAATGTGCAAGTATTGTACAATCTAGGTGTGCGTAGCTCTTAGAGAGACTTACCCAGAAAGACTCACAGCTGTAATCGTTGCCAAAGGTGATTCTAACATGTATTGGTGTGAATACCAATAATCAATAAGATATTTCTGTATTTCATTTTCAATACATTTGCGAAAAGGGGAGAGAGAATCAATTGAATACATTTTTTTTATTCAGGCTGTAAGCACAACAAAATGTGGAATAAGTCAAGGGGTGTGAATAATTTATGAAGGCACTGTGTATCTGCACTACACATAGTATTCTCTGCATCCCCCTCATTCATTAAGCTGGAGATGCTGTCAAGAGATCAATGGAACACAGACCTTGGGAAAAGAACAAGGATGCCGTCATTGGCGCACATTCAGAAAATATGATCTTACAAAGTGGATATTTATTCAAAACCACATTGTGGTTACTAAAATCCAATTTGGATATATTTGACTGTTTTTGTTGAATAATATTTAGAAATGGTTCCTTCTTGAGGTTAGAAAACATGTCTGCTAAATGATAACTCCCATTCGTATAAGCTGCTAGCTTAGCTAGCCATATGTGACCGACCTCCTCGATTTGGTATTTTGTAGCAACATTTTTTAAAATATATATATTTTTGGGGGATAAAAGTAGAGACTCAGAGCTAGCAAATGGTATATCATACACTACAGTTGAGGAACAATGGGAAAGTATTTCTGCTTTGAAAGTTGATTAACTTCTAACCCCGCTTTTGAGAAAATGGAACTTGAATGTTTTGGTACACCTACTGGAGAGCTCTTCTTTGTCTACACTCATTCAGCATCGTTCACACCCTCTTAAACCTTAGCGCCATCCATCTTTTTAAGGTTTCATATGTTTATTTTTTATTTTTATTTATTTTTAACTAGGGAGGAGAATACCTCTACTGTAACTAGGGAGGAGATACCTCTACTGTAACTAGGGAGGAGATTACCTCTACTGTAACTAGGGAGGAGATTACCTATACTGTAACTAGGGAGGAGATTATCTCTACTGTAACTAGGGAGGAGATACCTCTACTGTAACTAGGGAGGAGATTACCTCTACTGTAACTAGGGAGGAGATTACCTCTACTGTAACTAGGGAAGAGATTACCTCTACTGTAACTAGGGAGGAGATTACCTCTACTGTAACTAGGGAGGAGGTTACCTCTACTGTAACTATTTGCATCCTGCAACACAAACTCCAAAACGTTCTGGGACACTGTAAAGTCCATGGAGAATAAGAACACCTCCTCCCAGCTGCCCACTGCACTGAGGCTAGGAAACACTGTCACCATCAATAAATCCGCAATAATGGAGAATTTCAATGAGCATTATTCTACGGCTGGCCATGCTTTCCACCTGGCTACCCCTACCCCGGTCAACAGCACTGCACCCACCACAGCAACTTGCCCAATCCTCCCCCATTTCTCCTTCACCCAAATTCAGATACCTGATGTTCTGAAAGAGCTGCAAAATCTGGACCCCTACAAATCAGCTAGACAATCTGGACCCTTTCTTTCTAAAATGATCTGCCAAAATTGTTGCAACCTCTATTCCTAGCCTGTTCAACCTCTCTTTCGTATCGTCTGAGATCCCCAAAGATTGGAAAGCTGCCGCGGTCATCCCCCTCTTCAAAGGGGGAGACACTCTAGACACAAACTGCTACAGACCTAGATCTATCCTACCTTGCCCTTCTAAGGTCTTCGAAAGCCAAGTTAACAAACAGATCACTGACCATTTCGAATCCCACCGTACCTTCTCCGCTATGCAATCTGGTTTCCGAGCTAGTCATGGGTGCACCTCAGCCACGCTCAAGGTCCTAAATGATATCATAACCGCCATCGATAAGAGACAATACTGTGCAGCTGTATTCATCGACCTGGCCAAGACTTTCGACTCTGTCAATCACCACATTCTTATCGGCAGACTCAACAGCCTTGGTTTCTCAAATGACTGCCTCGCCTGGTTCACCAACTACTTCTCAGACAGAGTTCAGTGTGTCAAATCGGAGGGCCTGTTGTCCGGACCTCTGGCAGTCTCTATGAGGGTGCCACAGGGTTCAATCCTCGGGCCGACTCTCTTCTCTGTATACATCAATGATGTCGCTCTTGCTGCTGGTGATTCTCTGATCCACCTCTATGCAGACGACACCATTCTGTATACTTCTGGCCCTTCTTTGGACACTGTGTTAAAAAACCTCCAGACGAGCTTCAATGCCATACAACTCTCCTTCCGTGGCCTCCAACTGCTCTTAAATTCAAGTAAAACTAAATGCATGCTCTTCAACCAATCGCTGCCCACACCTGCCCGCCCGTCCAACATCACTACTCTGGACGGTTCTGACTTAGAAAAGGTGGACAAGTATAAATACCTAGGTGTCTGGTTAGACTGTAAACTCTCCTTCCAGAATAACATTAAGCATCTCCAATCCAAAATTAAATCGCAACAAAGCATCCTTCACTCATGCTGCTAAACATACCCTCATAAAACTGACTATCCTACCGATCCTCGACTTCGGCAATGTCATTTACAAAATAGCCTCCAACACTCTACTCAGCAAATTGGATGCAGTCTATCACAGTGCCATCCGTTTAGTCACCAAAGCCCCATATACTACCCACCACTGCGACCTGTATGCTCTTGTTGGCTGGCCCTCGCTTCATATTTGTCGCCAAAACCCACTGGCTCCAGGTAATCTATAAGACTTTGCTATGTAAAGCCCCACCTTATCTCAGCTCACAGGTCACCAGAGCAGCACCCACCCGTAGCACGCGCTCCAGCAGGTACATTTCACTGGTCACCCCCAAAGCCAATTCCACCTTTGGCCGCCTTTCCTTCCAGTTCTCTGCTGCCAATGACTGGAACGAACTGCAAAAATCACTGAAATTGGAGACTCATGAATTCCTTATATTCCTCTGAGATACGCTCATCTACATGCATTAATCTGAATGATCTTAAAGCTTTTAATGGAAGGACGGAGGGAGAAGAGAGATGTAGTCTGTACAGGGTATGTCTCAGGGTCTCTGAAGAGAGATGGAGTCTGTACAGGGTATGTCTCAGGGTATCTGAAGAGAGATGTAGTCTGTATAGGGTATGTCTCAGGGTCTCTGAAGAGAGATGTAGTCTGTACAGGGTATGTCTCAGGGTATCTGAAGAGAGATGTAGTCTGTATAGGGTATGTCTCAGGGTATCTGAAGAGAGATGTAGTCTGTACAGGGTATGTCTCAGGGTATCTGAAGAGAGATGTAGTCTGTATAGGGTATGTCTCAGGGTCTCTGAAGAGAGGATGTAGTCTGTACAGGGTATGTCTCAGGGTATCTGAAGAGAGATGTAGTCTGTATAGGGTATGTCTCAGGGTATCTGAAGAGAGGTGTAGTCTGTATAGGGTATGTCTCAGGGTATCTGAAGAGAGATGTAGTCTGTATAGGGTATGTCTCAGGGTATCTGAAGAAGAGGTGTAGTCTGTATAGGGTATGTCTCAGGGTCTCTGAAGAGAGGTGTAGTCTGTACAGGGTATGTCTCAGGTATCTGAAGAGAGATGTAGTCTGTACAGGGTATGTCTCAGGGTATCTGAAGAGAGTGTAGTCTGTATAGGGTATGTCTCAGGGTCTCTGAAGAGAGGTGTAGTCTGTACAGGGATGTCTCAGGGTATCTGAAGAGAGATGTAGTCTGTACAGGGTATGTCTCAGGGTATCGAAGAGAGATGTAGTCTGTACAGGGTATGTCTCAGGGTATCTGAAGAGAGGTGTAGTCTGTATAGGTATGTCCCAGGGTCTCTGAAGAGAGGTGTAGTCTGATAGGGTATGTCTCAGGGTATCTGAAGAGAGGTGACTGTTATAAACGGTAAAGTCTCTGGTTTTGGTCGCTGCTTCCTTTAGGAGGGTAGTTAAATATTGAACAAGGGCCTACAAGGGTACATCTCTCTCCCTTTGCTCTCTTCTCGCCTCACTTTTTCTACATTTATTCTACTCACTCCCTCGCTCCCTTACATTCCTCCCCACTCTCCTTCTCTCTCCCTCCCTCTCTCTCTCCACCCATCCACAGTTCTCTCCTCCCTCTTCTCCAGAAATTAAAGTTAATTGCGTATCTCCTCCACTTAGTCTCTCTCTTGCCACCCTCCTCTCTAACTTTTCTCCCCCTTCTCTCCACCCTCTCTCCCCTTCTCTCCCCCTTTCACATCTCCACCCTTTTCTCCTTCTCTCCACCTTCTCTTCCCCTCACCTCTCCACCCTTCTCTCCCCTTCTCTCCTCTCCACCTTTCTCTCTCCTTCTCTCCACCTTCTCTCCTTCTCTCCACCTTTCTCTCTCCTTTCTCTCCACCCTTCTCTCCTTCTTTCCTTCTCTCACCTTTCTCTCCCTTCACTCCACGCTTCTCTCCTTCGCTCCACCTTTCTCTCTCCTTCTCTCCACCTTTCCTCTCCTTCTCTCCCCCTTTCATATCTCCGCCATATTTCTCCTTCTCTCCCCCTTTCACATCTCCGCCCTTTTTCCGTCTCTCCACCTTCTCTTCCCCTCACCTCTCCACCCTTCTCTCCCCTTCTCTCCTTCTCTCCACCCTTCTCTCCTTCTATCCTTCTCTCCACCTTTTCTCTCTCTCTCTCTCCACCCTTCTCTCCTTCTCTCCTTCTCTCCCCCTTTCACATCTCCGCCCTTTTCTCCTTCGCTCCACCGTCTCTTCCCCTCACCTCTCCACCCTTCTCTCCCCTTCTCTCCCCCTTTCACATCTCCGCCATTTTCTCCTTCTCTCCCCCTTTCACATCTCCGCCCTTTTCTCCGCTCTCCACCTTCTCTTCCCCTCACCTCTCCACCCTCTCTCCCCCTTCTCTCCTTCTCTCCACCCTTCTCTCCTTCTATCCTCTCACCTTTCTCTCCTCCTTCTCTCCACCCTTCTCTCCTTCTCTCCTTCTCTCCCCCTTTCACATCTCCGCCCTTTTCTCCGGGTCTCTCCACCTCTCTTCCCTCACCTCTCCACCCTTCTCACCCCTTCTCTCCTTCACTCCACCTTTCTCTCCTTTTCTCCTTTTCTCCACCTTCTCTTCCCTCACCTCCCCACCCTTCTCTCTCCTTCTCTCTCCTTCTCGCCCCTTCTCTCCTTCACTCCACCCTTCTCTCCCTCCCTCTCTCCCACCCTTCTCTCTCCTTCTCTCTCCTTCTCTCCACCATCTCCAGCAATTAAAATGTAATGTATTCTCCTCCACTTAGTCTTCTCTCTCTCTCCCTCCTTCTGCCTCTACCCATCTCTCTTTCCACCCTCCTCTCTAGGATTTAAAAGGTAATGTGTGGGTCCTCCACTTAGTCTGCTCCGGGTTATTGATGATCTGTCACATTTTAGGATGCGTCAGGGGAAGAGTTACAGCAGTGATCAGGTATAAAAGGCAGCAGTGGGAAGAAAGAGAGAGAAATCATTCCTCCAGGCTGAAGGGAGTATGAATTTTTAGCTAATAGTTCCCTCCCCTTCAGTCTACGGTACAAAGACACGGTGAGTAATCCTTAGGGAAGCGTTGGCACGCACACACACACACACACACACACAACACACTAACGCACACACACACACACACACCAACAACACAACACACACACACCACACACACACACACACAACACACACACACACACACACACACACACACACACACACACACACACACACACACACACCAACACAAGCAAGCACACACAACAAGACACATTTGATAATCCTTAGGGAAGCGTTGGCACGCACACACACACACAACACACAGACGCAAGCACACACACACACAAGACACTTTGAGTAATCCTTAGGGAAGCGTTGGCACGCCACACACGCACACGCACGCACGCACGCCGCACAGCACGCACGCACGCACGCACGCACACACACACACACACACACACACAACACACACACACACACACACACACACACACACAACACACACACACACACACACAAGACACTTTGAGTAATCCTTAGGGAAGCGTTGGCACGCACCACACACACAGGCTTGTGCACACACACTTATACTTCGTATTAGTGTCTGTCGTACATGGCAATCCAGAGCATCCCAAACTTGCTCAATGGGGACATGTCTGGTGACTATGCAGGACATGGAAAGAACGGGACATTTTCAGCTTCCATGAATTGTGTCCAGATCCTTGCGACATGGAGTTGTGTATTATTCATGCTGAAACATGAGGTGACGGGGGCGGATGAATGGCAAGACAATGGCCTCAGGATCTCTTCACGGTATTCTGTCTATTCAAATTGCCATCGATAAAATGTAATTGTGTCGACTGTCCGTAGCAATATGCCTGTCCAAAGCCAAACCCCACCGCCACCATGGGGCGCTCTGTTCACAACGTTGACATCAACAAACCTTCTCGCCCACATGACGCCATACAACAACAACAAAACACCTGGTCTGATGTTGTTGAGGCGGTTGGACGTACTGCCAAATTCTCTAAAGACGACGTTGGAGATGGCTTATGGTAAGAAAATAATATTAAATTATCTGCAACATCTTCTGGTGGACATTCCTGCATCAGCATGCCAGCGGAAAGCGTAACTTGACCCGGAACACCTGCCCACTTCTAGACCGTAGTACAAGCTGTAAAGCCCTACTTTGACCGGAACACCTGGCCCACTTCTGGACCGTAGTACCAAGCGGAAAGCCCTATTCTTGACCCGGAACACCTGCCCACTTTGGGACCGTAGTACCAAGGCTGAAAGCCCTTATTCTTGACCCGGAACACCTGGCCCACTTCTGGACCGGAGTACCAAGCGGAAAGCCCTATTCTTGACCCGAACACCTGGCCCACTTCTGGGACCGTAGTACCAAGAGGAAAGCCCTATTCTTCACCCGGAACACCTGGCCCACTTCTGGAACCGTAGTACCAAGAGAAAAGCGGTCTAACCTTAGACCCGGAACACCTGGCCCACTTCTGGACCAGTAGTACCAAGCGGAAGCCCTATTCTTGACCCGGAACACCTGGCCCACTTCTGGACCGTAGTACCAAGCGGAAAGCCCTAACCTTGTAGTTTGTCTTTCTTGTATCATATCCAGTAAAACTATCAGCTCTTCTTCTTCTGGGTGGTTCTGATTTTACTTCCTGGTATTTTAAGGATGGATAATTAAACTGTGTCCCTGTAGACAAAGTTGTTTATATTAAATCATTAATTCATATTTAATAATTGGTTTACTTTATTAAATAATTATCAGTAATTTGTTCGAAAACATAATTAACATTTTATGATCTAGAGATGGGTCCCACACGCTTTCACAGGTACCTCAATGTGGGACAGAGAGAGAAGAGATGCGTCGGCGTGGTTGTGTGTGTGTGTGTGTGTGTGTGTGTGTGTGTGTGTGTGTGGTGTGGTGTGTGTGTGGTGTGTGTGTGTGTTGTGTGTGTGTGTGTGTGTTGTGTGTGTGTGTGTGTGCGTGGCGTGTGTGTGTGTGTAGCTGGTGTTGCATAGAAACATACAATGTGTATGTACCTCAATGTGGGAACGAGAGAGAGAGATCATGCGTGTGAGTGTGTGCTGTGTGTGTGTGTGTGTGTGTGATTGGTGTGTGTGTGTGTGTGTGGTGTTGTGTGTGTTGTGTGTGTGGTGTGGGGCATGTTGTGTGTGTGGTGTGTGGTGTGTGTGGTGTGTGTGTGTTGTGTGTGGTGTGGTGTCTGTTTGTGTGTGGTTTGGTGTGTGCTGTGCACCAGTCGTGTGTGTGTGTGTGTGTGTGTGTGTGTGTGTGTGTGTGTGTGTGTGTAGTTGTTGGTGGGTGTGTTGGTGTGTGTGTGTTGTGTGTGTGGTGTGTGTTGGTGTGGTGTGTGTGGTGTCGGTTGTGTGTGTGTATTTGTTGGTTGTGTGTGTGACTGTAAACCCGCTGTCACCACCATAATCTCTCCTAAAAGTCTTTCATCTTGAAAGCCCAATTCCTCCACATACATACACGTGTATTTTCATATGCAACGAGCTACCACACACACACACACCCACACACACACCAACACACCACACACACACACACACACAACACACACACACACACACACAGAGAGAGAGAGGAGAGAATGCAGGTAAAAACAAGAGATTACCACATAAGTAAAATAGTTACTGGATTAATATAGTACTGAATAATTTAGTACTGAGAATTATAGTAACTGATTATATAGTACTGTAATAGATTTACTGATAATATAGTACTGGGTAATAATAGTACTGTGTGATATGACTGGGTAAATAAGTACTGTGTATATATACTTGATAACTATAAGTACTGGGTAATAAGGTTCTGGGTAATACGACATGATAATATAAGTACTGAGTAATATAGGTACTGAGGTAATTTTCAGTACTGGTAAATAGTAGCTGAGTAATTCAAGTACTGGTAATTATAGTACGGGTAATAAGGTTCTGGGAATATATCATGCAGTAATATAAGTTCTGAGTAATATAGTACTGAGTAATTACTAGTACTGAGTTAATTTAGGTACTGAGGAAAAGGATTAATATATACTGAGTAATATCCAGTACTGGCGGTAATATAAGAGTACTGCGGGTAATAAAGTTCTGGGTAATACATCACTGAGTAATATAGTGACTCGGTAATATAGTACTGTAATTTAGTTACTGGTCATAAAGTTTGGTAATACATCACTAGAGTAATATAGTACTGAGTAATATATACAGATAATATAGTACTGAGAATACATTACTGAGTAATACAGTACTGAAGATAATTATAGTACTGAGTATATAGTACTGAGTATACATTACGAGTGTGAGTATAGTGTGCTGGTAAGTATAGACTGATTAATATAGAATGCGTGATAAGTACTGAGTTAAATAGTACTGGGTAATATATTACTGAGTAATATAGAACTGGGTAATATAGTACTGGGTAATTTAGTTACTGGTAATTAAAGTTATGGTGTAATACCAGTACTGGAGTGAATATAGTACTTGAGTAATATAGTTACTGAGTCAAAATACAAACTGAGTAAATACAGTACTGAGTAATATAGTACTGAGTAATACATTAATGATGTGAATAGTATGAGTAATACAGTACTGAGTAATATATATTGATAATTTAATACTGGGAATATAGTACTGCAGTAATACAGTACTGAGTAGAATATAGTATTGAGTAATTAATGACTGGGTAATATTATACTGAGCTAATACAGTACTGTAGTAATATAAGTATTGAGTAATTGAATACTGGGTAATATATACTGAGTAAATTAGCACTGAGTAAGTATAGTATTGAGTCAATATAGTACTTGAGTTAGTATATACTGGGTAATATAGTACTGATGATACAGTACTGAGTAACTATAAGTACTGGGTAATTAGTCAGACGGAGTTAACTAGTAACTGAGTAATAATAGTATTGAATAATATAGTACTGAGTATAGTAACTGGGGTAATTTAGTACTAATTATACAGTACTGAGTAGTAATATGTACTGAGAATACAAGTACTGGAGTTAATATGTATTGCAGGTAATATTATACTGAGGAATAACAGTATGGTAATATAGTACTGATTATACAGTATGAGTAATAATATGTACTGAAGTAATCGACAGTACTGAGTAATTATAGTACTGGGAATATAGTACTGAGTTATAAGTACTGAGTAATATAGTACTGAGTTAGATACAGTACTGAGTATAATAGTACTGAGTTATACAGTTACTGGGTAATTAGTACTGGTTAATATAGTACTGAGTAATATAGTACTGAGTTATACAGTACTGAGTAAAAACAGTACTGATATATATACCGGGTAATATAGTACTGAGTTAAAACAGACTGAGTAATATAGTATGAGATAATACAGTACTGAGTTATACAGTACTGAGTAATATAGTACTGAGTAATATAGTACTGAGTAATATAGATACTGTAAATGAGTAACTGAGTAAAACAGTACTGAGTAAGTATCAGTACTGAGTAATACAGTACTGATTATACAGTACCTGAGTAATATAGTACTGAGTAATATAGACTGAGTAATATAGTACGAGTTTATGACATACGAGTGAATACAGTACTGAGCTAATATAGTACTGAGTTATACAGTACTGAGTAATATAGTACTGAGTAATATAGTACTGGGTAATATAGTACTGAGTAAAACAGTACTGAGTAATGTAGTACTGATAGCGCAGTAGGTGATGGTGAACGTAGGGATTTTACCCTTCTATCTAACACATTCTTATTCAACCTTTATTTCAACAAGGAACACAGACTGAGACCAAGGTCTCTTTTACAGCTGGGCCCTGCGTATACATCTTTACACTTTTACAGCTGGGCCCTGCGTATACATCTTTACACTTACACTTTAGGTGCAATGATTAAAAAACAAAACAAAACAATCACAGATAACACAAAAAAATATAGCAACAGATTACATTTACACACGGGTTATTCCCCTAACAGCACAAGAACTTGCATTACCCCAAAACAGTTACAAGCAATACAACAATAAGTCTCAAAGAGTCTCAAGTTTAAGTTTAGTCTGCAGGCTATTCCATAGGCAGGGAGCGTAACAGGAAAAGGCAGCCATTCCCAACTCTGTGGAAATCACATGGGCCTCAAGTGTAATCCATGTTGAGACCTGGTTTTAGGAATTATAATTATAATATTGATAAGTGATGATAAATAAGAAGGACGTTTATTCAGAAGTGCTTTATAGACAAACACGAGAGCATGTTGTTCTCGTCGGACAGCGAAGTCCAACCCACATTATGATATAAAACACAGCGGTGAGTTCTGTAGCATCCGTAATAAACCATTGTTTAATGATAAGTAGCATCCAGCGATTTAAGTGTTGATGCCGTAGCATGTAAATAATATCCCCATCATCTATAACAGACATAAAAGTAGCTTGCATAATGTGTCTTCTATTTGTAGGGGACAAACATGTCCTGTTTCTATAGAGGAAGCCTAGCTTGATTTTTAGCCATTTAAAAAGTTCATCAATATGCATTTTAAAATACAGTTTATCATCCAACCATATCCCTAAGTATTTATATGCAGAGACCCTTATCAGTAGGTGATGGTGAACCTAGAGATTATAACTGTCCATCTAGCATATGGGTCTCCCTTATCAGTAGGTGATGGTGAACCTAGAGATTATCACTGTCCATCTAGCATATGGGTCTCCCTTATCAGTAGGTGATGGTGAACCTAGAGATTATCACTGTCCATCTAGCACATGGGTCTGTCCCCTTCTCCATCTGAGTGTTTAATTGATCTGTTCACTGGAACTGATAACTCATTAATACGATCATCGCACACACGCTCTCAAACGCACGCACGCACGCACGCACGCACGCACGCACGCACGCATGCACACACACACACACACACCACAACACACAACACAACACACGCACCACTACACCACAACACCCACACCAACACCAACAGCAACCAACTGCGCCCTTATTCAATTTTGGACCGGAAAAACATAAACTATCTTATTGTCGCAGCTCATATGCAATTCGACGAACTACCATACATCAAGCCTAACTAAGTCTAAATATTTTATTTCTAATCATATCTACAACCGAAACCGAAGAACCCATGTCATCAACGCTATTTGCTATTTAGCTATTTTTATTTTTAAACCCTCGATTACGGTTCGTAGTGAAGGAGTGAAACTCCAGGAATGTCGAATTCACTTGAGAAGTAGTGTTACTGTGACCTTATTATACTGCCGTTAGCCTCTGCCTCCGCTTGAAATTGAACCTGACAGAGACGTGCGGTACGTGACGCTGATCGTTTCTTTGGTACGTTCCTATCATTTTGACACCATCTATAAGACACTATTCTGAAATTAAAGAAGGAAATGTCGTAGTACAAAGCGTTGGTTTGAAGAGTTTCCTGAGTTCACATGCCTGTGTGAGTGAACCACTCTCTTAATTACTAAAGGAACTCGTGAAGGCTGGATCATAGAGAAGAGATTATAAAATCATTTAGAGGGTTTGTCGCCCCTATCATATTTAAAGTCGTCTACAGAGGAAGAATGGTTGTGGTCTTCTCTCTCTCTCCTCTCTCTCCATGTTTCTCTCTCAATTTCATTACAATTTTAAAGGGGCTTATTATTGTCATGGGAACACGTATGGTTAAACATTGCCAAAGCAAGTGATGTAGATAATTAAACAAAAGTGAAAAAAACCAAATAAAACGTATAGTCAAATATTACCACTCACAGAAGTTCCAAACGAATAAAGACATTTTCAAGATGTCATATAGATATGACATCCCATGTGTACAATCTGATACAAACCCAAAGAAGAAGTAAACCATGCCGTGCACAAACTAGTTGGTAAAGTACAAAAATGGAAAGAATAAATAACAATAACATAGGTGTGCGTTTGTCCATCTAACTACAATGTTTTAAATGGGTCAGGTTGGTCTCTTCACTTGGTTCCGCTTTTTCTTGCGTGCGCACAGATCACAAATCTCTGCTGCTGTGATGGCCACTGTGGGTAATTTCACCAGTTAGATATGGGAGTTTATAAATTGGATATGTTTTCACAATGTCTTTGTGGATCTAGTGTAATCTGAGCGGAAATATGTGTCTCTCAAATAAACATAGGTCCAAATACAATTGGCAGCATAAACAATAGCGTTAGGAGTGAGCAGCTACAGGTTTCCACCTCAATCAGTGCCGGGCCAGTGTGCCACATAGCCCGTCTTACTTCTTGAGAGCACGAGTCTGACCATAACGCAAGAGCCATTTCTCAATAGCAAGGCTATGCTCACTGAGTCTGTACATAGTCAAAGCTTTCCTTAAGTTTGGGTCAGTCACAGTGGTAAGGTATTCTGAGGCGGCAGGTAGCCTAGTGGTTAGAGCGTTGGACTAGTAACCAAAAGGATGCAAGATCGAATCCCCGAGCTGACAAGGTAAAAATCTGTTGTTCTGCCCCTGAACAAGGCAGTTAACCCACTGTTCCTAGGCCGTCATTGAAAATAAGAATTTGATCTTAACTGACTTGCCTAGTTAAATAAAACTATTCTGCTGCTGTGTACTCTCTGTTTAGTGCCAAGTAGAAATCTAGTTTGCTCATATTTTTTTTGTTAATTCTTTCCAATGTGTCAAGTAATTATCTTATTGTTTTCTCATGATTTAGTTGGGTCTAATTGTGTTGCTGTTCTGGGGCTCTGTGGGGTCTGTTTGTGTTTGTGAACAGAGCTCCAGGACCAGCTTGCTTAGGGGACTCTTCTCCAGGTTCATCTCTCTGATGGCTTTGTTATGGAAGGTTTGGGAATCATTTATTTTTAGGTGGTTGTAGAATTTAACGGCACTTTTCTGGATTTTGATAATTAGCGGGTATCGGCCTAATTCTGCTCTTCATGCATTATTTAGTGTTTTACGTTGTACACAGAGGATATATTTGCAGAATTCTGCATGCAGAGTCTCAATATGGTGTTTGTCCCATTTTGTGAATTCTTGGTTTGTGAGCGGACCCCAGACCTCACAACCGTAAAGGGTTCTATAAATGATTCATGTATTTATGTCGAATTTTATGTTCCTTTTGATGGCATCGAAGGTACTTTTTGCCTTGTCTCTCGTTCACAGCTTTGTGGAAGCTACCTGTGGTGCTGATGTTTAGGCCAAGGTATGTATAGTTTTTTTGTGTGCTCTAGGACAACGGTGTCTAAATGGAATTTGTATTTGTGGTCCTGGCAACTGAACCTTTTTTGGAACACCATTATTTTGGTCTTACTGAGATTTACTGTCAGGGCCAATTTTAAACGCACACTTGTTGTTTGTGTACATGGATTTTATAATGTCGTATGTTTTTCCCCCAACACCACTTTCCATCAATTTGTATAGCAGACCCTCAAGACAAATTGAGTCAAAAGCTTTTTTTTGAAATCAACAAAGCATGAGAAGACTTTGCCTTTGTGTGGGATTGTTTGTTTGTCAATTAGGGTGCGCATAGTGAACACGTGGTCTGTCATACAGTAATTTGGTAAAAATCAAATTTGACATTTGCTCAGTACATTGTTTTCACTGAGGAAATGTACAAGTCTGCTGTTAATGATAATGCAGAGGATTTTCCCAAGGTTACTGTTGACGCATATCCCACGGTAGTTATTGGGGTCAAATTTGTCTCCACTTTTGTGGATTGGGGTGATCAGTCCTTGGTTCCAAATATTGGGGAAGATGACAGAGCTGAGGATGATGTTAAACAGTTTTAGTATTTAAGGCAATTGGAGTTTGTGGTCTGTATATGTTATCATTTCATTTAGGATACGATCAGCACCACAGGCCATTTTGGGTTGGAGGGTTTGTATTTTGTCCTGTAGCTCATTCAAGGTAATTGGAGAATCCAGTGGGTTCTGGTAGTCTTTAATAATTGATTCTAAAATGTGTATTTTATCATGTATATGTTTTTTGCTGTTTGTTCTTTGTTATAGAGCCAAAAAGTTTGGAGAAGTGGTTTACCCATACATCTCCGTTTTGGATAGATAATTCTTTGTGTTGTTGTTTGTTTAGTGTTTTCCAATTTTCCCAGAAGTGGTTGGAGTCTATGGATTCTTCAATTACATTGAGCTGATTTCTGACGTGCTGTTCCTTCTTTTTCCGTACTGTATTTCTGTATTGTTTTAGTGATTCACCATAGTGAAGGCGTAGACTCAGGTTTTCTGGGTCTCTATGTTTTTGGTTGGACAGGTTTCTCATTTTATTTCTTAGGTTTCTGCATTCTTCATCAAACCATTTGTCATTGTTGTTCATTTTCTTAGGTTGTCTGCTTGAAATGTTTAGATTTGATAGGGAAGCTGAGAGGTCAAATATACTGTTTAGGTTTTCTACTGCCAAGTTTACACCTTCACTATTACAGTGAAACATTTTGTCCAGGAAGTTGTCTAGAAGGGATTG
>NW_019943726.1:104108-109054 GCF_002910315.2 Salvelinus sp. IW2-2015 | reverse complement strand
TAAGCAATAAATATGGGTTGTATTTACAATGGTGTTTGTTCTTCACTGTTGCCCTTTTCTTGTGGCAACAGGTCACAAATCTTGCTGCTGGATGCACACTGTGGAATTTCTCTCCCAGTAGATATGGGAGTTTATCTCTCTCTCTCTCTCCTCTCTCTCTCTCCTCTCTCTCTCTCTCTCTCTCCTCTCTCTCTCTCTCCTCTGCTCCTCTCTCTCTCTCTCTCTCTCTCTCTCTCTTCTCTCTCTCTCTCTCTCTCTCCTTTCTCTCTCTCTCTCTCTCCTCTCTCTCTCTCTCGCTCTCCCCCTCTATCTAATCAATCAAATTCAAATGAATTTATTCAGCTATTTTTACATCAGCTGATATCTCAAAGTGCTGTAGAAACCCGCCTAAAACCCCAAACAGCAAAGCAATGCAGATGTAGAAAGCACGGTGGCTAGAAAAATTCCCTAGGAAGACAGAACCTAGGAAGAACCTAGAGAGGGACAGAATGGGGGGTGGCCAGTCCTCTCTGCTGTGCCGGGTGGAGAGATTATAACAGAAGCACTGGCCAAGATGTTCAAATGTTCATAGATGACCAGCAGAGTCAGATAATATATAATCCACTGGTTGTAAGAAGGTGCAACAGGTCAGCAGACCTCAGGAGTAAATCTCATTTGGCTTTTCATATCTTCTCTCTCTCCCCCCCTCTCCTCCCCCAGCCCCTCTCTCTCTCTGCCCCCACCTCTCTCTCCTCTCTCTCCCCTCTCTCTCTCTCTCTCTGACATCTCTCTGTCCCCTTTCTCTCCTCTCTCGTCGCTCTCTGTCCCTCTCGCTCTCTGTCCCTCTCTCTCTTCTCTCCTCTCTTCCTCTCTCTCTCTCTTCTCTCTCTCTCTCTCTCTCTCTCTCTCTCTCTCTCTCTCTCTTCTCTCTCTCTCTCTCTCTCTCTCTCTCTCTCTCTCTCTCTCTCTCTCTCTCTCTTCTCTCTTCTCTCTTCTCTTCTCCTCTTTCTCTCTCTTCTCCTCTCTCTCTCTCGCTCTTTCTTCGCCTCCCTCTCTACATCTCAATCAATCAATCAAATAATGAATTTATTCAGCTATTTTACATACAATATCAGCTGATTATTTCTCAAGTAGCTGTACAGAAACCCAGCCTAAAAAACTCCCCAAACAGCAAGCAAATGCAGATGTGTAGAAGCACGGGGTGGCTAGGCAAAAACTGCCCTAGGAAGACCACAGAACGCCTAGGAAAAAAGAAACCTAGAGAGGGACCAGAATGAGGGGTGTGCCAGTCGCTCTTCTGGCTGTGGGCCTGGGTGAGATTATAAAGAGACATGCGCCAAAGAGCTTCAAATATCCATAGATGACCAGCAGAGTCAGATGATAATAATGACCAGTGTTGAAGAGGAGTGGCAACAGGTCCAGCACTAACAGAGTAAATCTCATTGGCTTTACTATACTTCTCTTCCCCTCCACGTTCCTCCCTCCCGATCTACTCTGCTCCTCCTCCCGACGCGTCTCTCTCAGCAGCCCTCTCATCTAACTCCTCTCCACCATTGCCTCCTCTCCTCACACTCTCTCCTCTCCTCTCTCTCTCTCTCTTCTCTCTCTGCTCTTCTCTATCTTCTAACTCTCTCTCTCTCTGAATCTTCTCTGTCCCGCCTTTCTCTCTCCATTCGTTTATTTTAACTTGTGTGCTTTAACCATTTGTACATTGTTACAACACTGTATATATATAATATAACATTTGTAATGTCTTTATTGTTTTGAAACTTCTGTATGTGTAATGTTTACTGTTAATTTGTATTGTTTATTTCACTTTTGTATATTATCTACCTCACTTGCTTTGGCAATGTTAACACATGTTTCCCATGCCAATAAAGCCCCTTGAATTGAATTGAATTGAATTGAGAGACCCGGACAGTCTCTAAATCTAAACACAAACAGCTCCACTCAAAGTCTAGACAAGCAGCCCATTCTGCAGACTCACTCCTCGTCCATCGATTCACTTGAAACAAAGCCAATTCCACAGAGTAAAACGGCCTTTGATTGGCTAATCAAAGCTTAGTGGTGCATATAGCATTACTGAGGAGGATTCTCCACGACTCAATCAGGGATTCGATCAGTGAATCGATTCACTCCAATTGACTCATCCACGCTCACCCCAACAGTGATCGGCATGATAAGTGAATCGATTGCTCTGGTCTAATTGAATCATCTGGACTTGTTCCATTCACTCTATAGGTCTCAATGTGTTTAATTCTACTGAGGACGAATCAACCAACAGTTATTTGGATTTTAGGAGTGTCCAGTCTAGTCCAGTCTATGACCTGATGAGGTAGCTCTCTATTCCAGCCAAGCATTCCCACGACCATTAAACTAATCATTGACTTAATTCAGACGATCAGGAGAGCCAATCCTATCAGAGAAAAGATGGTTGGTTGCAGTGTACGAATAAACCTATTAACTTTAGTGCACTCAGATACAGAGGAGACCACACTTTTAGCATCTAAATACAGAATTTCCTGGTCCTCCAGCGAAGAAAAGGAAATCATAGCCCTTTCCGTTTCAGCTACCCATAGATTAGAAGCCATCTCTGGGGAGGTAGCGGAGGAAGCGTGGCTCTCTACGACCATCTATCAGTCGTTATATTGTGACCACGCATTATTCAAGTTTCCCTTTGAGGCCCATCTGTTAATGAAGGGGAGTCTCCCTCTGGTGGTGGAGGACATTATTACACTGGTCCCCTCCCTGCACACTACCTACTCCTCCCTTGTTTAAAAAAGAAGTACCACAGTAGATAGAGGTTCTTTGGCTTGTAAGGTTATACATGGCACTAAAATAGGATTCCTCTGAGGTAAAAAAAAAAATTGGGGGGGCCATATAGCACCCTTTTTATGGTTCTTTATAGAACCTGTATGGAGAACCGTTCTATAAAGAACCAGTCTCAATCTTAAAGGTTATTTGTTGATCCTTTTAAAGAACCATACAGGGTTTTATATTCTATTTATTCTGGTCAGCCATATTATACTGTTAAAATTCCATAGGTGTTATTATTGTGTTAATTGACAAGTTGAATCAAATGAGCTACCTCTGGAACAGCTGAGGGTCCCTGAGGAGAGAAGTGAGAACCACTGACTGATTCATTCAACCATTCTCCATTTACACAAGGTCATACGTGAGTGTTTCACAAGACACCCTCGCATGCCATAGTCATATACAGTGGGGCAAAAAAGTATTTAGTCAGCCACCAATTGTGCAAGTTCTCCCACTTAAAAAGATGAGAGAGGCCTGTAATTTTCATCATAGGTACACTTCAACTATGACAGACAAAGTGAGAGAAAAAAAATCCAGAAAATCACATTGTAGGATTTTTAATGAATTTATTTGCAAATTATGGTGGAAAATAAGTATTTGGTCAATAACAAAAGTTTCTCAATACTTTGTTATATACCCTTTGTTAGAAATGTTCTCTGCTGTTTATAATGGATGTACAGGACAAACTGTTATGGGCCCCAGAATGTTGCTCTGCTGTTTATAATGGATGTACAGGACCAAACTGTATGGCCCAGAATGTTGCTCTGTTTTATAATGGATGTACAGGACCAAACTGTATGAGGCCCCAGAATTTGCTCTGCTGTTTATAATGGATGTACAGGACCAAACTGTATGGGCCCAGAATGTTGCTCTGCTGTTTATAATGGATGTACAGGACCAAACTGTATGGGCCCAGAATGTTGCTCTGCTGTTTATAATGATGTTACAGGACCAAACTGTATGGGCCCCAGAAATGTTGCTCTGCTGTTTATAATGGATGTACAGGACCAAACTGTATGGGCCCCAGAATGTTGCTCTGCTGTTTATAATGGATGTACAGGACCAAACTGTATGGGCCCCAGAATGTTGCTCTTGCCTGTTTATAATGGATGTACAGGACCAAACTGTATGGGCCCCAGAATGTTGCTCTGCTGTTTATAATGGATGTACAGGACAAACTGTATGGGCCCCAGAATGTTGCTCTGCTGTTTATAATGGATGTACAGGACCGAACTGTATGGCCCCAGAGATGTTGCTCTGCTGTTTATATGGATGTACAGGACCAAACTGTATGGCCCAGGATGTTGCTCTGCTGTTTATAATGGATGTACAGGACCAAACTGTATGGGCCCCAGAATGTTGCTCTGCTGTTATAATGGATGTACAGGACCAAACTGTATGGGCCCCAGAATGTTGCTCTGCTGTTATAATGGATGTACAGGACCAAACTGTATGGGGGCCCCAGAATGTTGCTCTGCTGTTTATAATGGATGTACAGGACCAAACTGATGGGCCCCAGAATGTTGCTCTGCTGTTTATAATGGTTACAGGCCCACCTGTTGGGTCCCAGTAGTTGCTCTGCTGTGTATTTGGATTGCACCATGTATGGGTCCCAGAATTGCTCTGCTTTTATAATGGATGTACAGGACCAAACTGTATGGGCCCAGAATGTTGCTCTGCTGTTTATAAAGGATGTAACAGGACCAAACTGTATGGGCCCCAGAATGTTGCTCTGCTGTTTATAATGATGTACAGGACCAAACTGTAGAACTGTTACGCCTCTTGTCATTCAAATCTCCTTTTATTGGAACGGAAAGAAGAGTTTAAACTACTTTTATTATTATTATTTTAAACCTTTATTTAACTAAGCAAGTCAGTTAAGACTAATTCTTATTTACAATGACGGCCTACCCGGTGTCCATGACATTGCCTGGGGGTAGGTTTATGACAGTCCATAAATACTCCCCCCCCCCCCACCCCGTTCCTCTCCCTTACTACTCGATGTGACATTAGAAAGCCCTTTGGTTAACATAGAGATTCTGGGAACATCAGAAGTTGGGGGGAAATTAACATATTCTGGTATCCGACCAGCTGAAACATATGCGTGTGGTACTTAAGGTATATTATGTCAGTTCGGTTGCCCTCTGGCACAT
>NW_019943726.1:98086-101981 GCF_002910315.2 Salvelinus sp. IW2-2015 | reverse complement strand
CACATTCTCATCAATGATAGAATGACATAAACTCTACTGTGGAAAGTCTAAACATCAGAGGTATCGCATTCACATGGAATTGTTGTTTAATTCAAATGTTTGAATATGAAACTATTTGTGAAGAGATGAAATGTAATTTTAGCTTCCAAATGAGAGATTTGGGTTTTCATAAGTTTACTCAACCAGTGGCCCGCCCCTGTGAAGAGACATGGGTAATAAACTTTTCAGACACACCCCTCTCCCTCCACTATATAAGCCATTGACAAAAATATAACCTTCTGTTCTGGGTACATTAGGATGACAATCCGATGTCAGAATGGTTCAGATAATAACTACAGAACTAAGCCAACATCAGCATGAGCTTTGGTTGTGAATGGTATGAACTTTGAATCGTATTCACTATAGAAGTGATACCTCCTAGACGTTGTTAGCAACAGCAGCTGCAAACGTAAATTAGGACAGACAGAGTATCCCGTCTACTACACAACGACGTTACTACAACGTATCCAGTGACCACCAGAGACATTCTTCAAAGGACAGAGGACTCGGTTTGGCAACACGGTCTTCCATCTACCACCAACCTACTGAAGCGCAGCTCAGAGTAAATATTTATTGCATTTTCTTTTTACAAATGGGCGGTAATTTAGAATGCATAAGATACTGTATTTACGATAGCACAGCTTCGCCTCTGTTCCAGTCTCCCGCTCTTTCACTCAAACCCAGCCCCTTTTCCTTTGTGTAACAAGCTGTCATATCTGTTCCGCCCGCTAGGTACGTTTTCCTTTATGACGGCAATTTGTAATCAAGTTATGATTTAATTGTGTATGTGTGATTCTGTGTGATCAGTTAGGTATTTAGTAAATAAATAATTAAACCCAATTTTGTATTGCTGATTCAACTTGTTAGCCAGGGTTCGTGAAGATAACCAAGAATGTACAACTTTCAGATGAGACTGAAATAAGGTGACGATTAATATTGACTGCTATTGATGTAAAATATTACTAGGTCTTTAAGAGTTTATTCGGAAGATAACAGCTCTATAAATATTATTTCGTGGTGCCCCTCCTCTCTAGTTAATTACATTTACATGATTAGTTCAATCAGGTAATATTAATTACGGAGAATGTATTTTATAGAATAGCATGTCATAACACTTAATCCGGCATAGCAAAAGACACGACACCGGCCAAACCCTCCCTTAACCTGGACGACGCTGGGACAATTGTGTGCCCCCCTATGGGACTCCCAATCACGGCGGATGTGATGAAGCATGGATTGAGATGCCCCCTAAGTTTCTACCTTCCTTCCTTCCTCCCTCGTTCCCTCACTCCCTCTCTATCGCTCCCTCCCTGGTCAAGGTCATAGTATAGTCCATCTATCCTGACTGTATAGTGCGGTGGGACTTCCACCTGTCCCCTTCTTGACAGAAAGGTGATTTCCACAACGACAGAAAGAGTGATGCATCACGTTATGAACCAGAGTTTGCATGGGATGACAGCTCTACGTTTCAGCTCACTCACACAACGATGTCATCTACATCACAAGTCCCTCAGAGCGCATTAGCCTCCGATGCTACGTGGCGTAGCGACGTCTGCTATCATTCAGCCATCAATCACCAGTCAGACGGGCTAGCGCTAGTTCCATGGTGACTGACAAAAGGGTACTCCCACGCTGTCTGCCTCTGTCTTTAGCACAGACATCATATAATGACGCTTTCAGCTCCACCAATAGGCTACCTTCCAGAAGACTAAATACTACCATCTGTGGATATAGTCTCTGTATGTTGTATTCATAAACCTACATCTTTATATTCACTCACTCACACACATGCGCCCACACACACACACACACACACACACACTGGCCGTCATTGGGAAGGTGTATTGACAGTTGGGAAAAGATGTCTTCACGGTATGAACAATGTTCAGTACAGGAACCCCAACACACCCCTCCTCCCCTCCCCTCTGCCTCCCCCTCCGCCAACATCTGTCGCCATGGCGCTACTTCAGCATCTGGGCGTTGGCTTCCGGCCAAGGTCACTACCCACCAACAGCTGCAGGGCATGATTCACACCACTAGGAGTACCTGCTGCCCCTTGGCCAAGGTCATCCCCCCAACCAAGCTGCAGCAGCACCAGAATTAACCAAGCAGCTACAGTTGGATTGTAAGTTGTATACTGAGTTGTCCGCAAGCAGTCAACAGTCTATGGTCCAAGCTGTTCAAATCGTGCATCTGATAATGGACAGACAGAGTCGATCGCACACTACAGTGGATCCGACTGAGCTCGCAATCACACACGAATAGCTGTAAGACATAGCAGGCATAAGGTCACACCACACATGTCTTATTTGCGTGGTTCAAATCCCGCTGCGACTGCAATAACGACCCAGTAGTCTCAACCGTCTACAGTGGCTCATTGTTGCAGGGACACAGTCTGTCATTACAACTCTCCAGTTCTGTTCTATTGAAAAGCCCACCAGACAAGGATGTGAAGGAGTACGTACCACTCAGAGCTTGACACATTCATTATAAGGCTTATGACACATCATTATCAGTGCTATGACACATCATTTCAGGCTATGGCACATTCTTTCAATTAATCAGGCATATGCCACATCATTAATCAGGACTATGCTACAATGTTAATTCAGGCCTACGCCACGATCATTATCAGACTCACGCCACAATCATTAATCAGGCTATGACACCATTAATCCAGGCTTGCCACATAATTATCAGGCTAGCCACATTCATTATCAGAACTACGCACATCATATTCAGGCTATTCCACATCATTACGGGGCTATGACAACCATTATTCAGGCTATTCCAACATCATTACAGAGGCTATGACACATCATTAATCAGGCTATGCCACAGTCATTATCAAGACTATGCCACATCATTTATCGACTACGCCACATCATTACTAGACTACGACCACTCATTATCAGGGCTATGACACCATTATCAGGCTAGTTCCATGTATACTCACATTAAGGCAGTGGGACAGCTCACACACCACGATGGGTTCAACTGGGTTTGGGTATCTGGTCGGACGTCACGTCAGAATCTTAGGAAGTTGATCACAGGCAGGGCTCTAAAAAAGAGAGAGAGAGAGAGAAGAGAGAGAGAGAGAGAGAGAGAGAAGAGAAGAGAGAGCAGAGAGAGAGAGAGAGAGAGGGGAGAGAGGGAAGGAGAAAGGAGAGAGAGAGAGAGAGAAGAGAGATAGAGAGAGGAGAGAGAGAGAGAAGACAGAAATAGCACATCGTTACAACATTGTATATAGAGATAATATGACATTTCAAATGTTTTATTATTTTGGAAGTTTTAAAAATAATTGTATTTCAATGTTGTTTATTATCTTATTTCACTTGCTTTTGGCAATGAAAACATATTGTTTGAGGTTAAAAGAACAAGAGAGAGTGAGAGGAGGAGAGGAGATGAGAGGGACAGGACAGCGAGGAGAGACGAGAGAGATGAGCAGACAGAGGAGAGAGAGAGAGAGATGAGGAGAGAGAGAGAGAGAGAGAGAGAGAGAGAAGAGAGAGAGAGGCAGAGAGAGAGAGAGAGAGAGAGAAAGAGCAAGAGGATGAGAGAGAGAGAGAGAGATGCAGAGACAATAGAGAGAGAGGACCAACAAGCATTGGACACTTTATGGACAAAAAAGCCTTCACTATATCATCCTGGAATATCAAGGCCTTGAGGTCATCGGCCCATTTGTAATGTCTTCTATTGTTTTTAGAAACTTCTGTATGTGTAATGTTTTACTGTTTCATTTTTATCGTTTATTTCACTTTGTATGTTACTACCTCACTTGCTTTGGCAATGTTAACACATGTTCCCATGCCAATAAAGCCCCTTTGTAATTGAATTTGAATTGAATTGAATTGAT
>NW_019943726.1:87473-98061 GCF_002910315.2 Salvelinus sp. IW2-2015 | reverse complement strand
ACACCACACTCACACCCACCCAACACACACACACACACACACACAGCACACAACACACAACACACACACACACACACACACACCACCACACACACACACACACACACACACACAACACACACACACCACACACACAACACACACACGCACACACACACACACCAACACACAGGCAACACACAGAACAACACCAACAAACAAGCAGAACCACCACCTTAAAAATATATCTTTTTTTTATTTAACTAGGCAAGTCAGTTTAAGAACAAATCTCTATAACAGTGACAAGTCCTACGGCGGGAACAGTGGGTTAACTGCCTTGTTCAGGGCGCAGAATGACAGATTTGTACCTTGTCAGCCGGGATCTTCGGTCTTTGCTAACCTTTCGTGTGACTAGTCCCAACTGCTCTAACCAACTAGGTTACCTGCTGCCCCTTGGCCAAGGTCATCCCCCCAACAGCTGCAGAGCACCAGATTACCAAGCAGAGTCTACAGTGGTGTACTGAGTTTTCTAAGTCAACAGTCTAAGGTGTGTTCAAATGTGCCCGTAATGGAAACAGTCTTACAGTGGTTCCACTGGAGCTGTATAGGCTCAACCAACAGTCTATGGTGGTTCAATGTGCTTAAGGTCAACCGTCTACAGTGGCTCATTGTTGCAGGACACAGTCTTTCATTAAACTCTCCAGTTCTGTTCTCATTGAAAAGCCACCCACAAGGATGTGAAGGAATACTGTACCACTCAGCGCTATGAACACAATCATTATAAAGGCCTATGACACATCATTATCAGGCTTGTGACACATTCATTATCAGGCTATGGCCACATCATTATTTCAGGCTATGCCACAATCATTCAGGACTATGCTATCGAGATGTTATCAGGCTTACGCCAATCATGATCCAGACTTTCAACGCCACAATCATTATCAGGCTATGAACACCATTTATAGGGCTATGCCACAATAATTATCAGGCCTAGCACTTTATTCATTATTTTCTCAGACTACGTCCACTAATCATTAATCAGTAAGCTTTTATTCCACTAACTCCGCAAGGATTCACTTTTGCGCTCTTTATGTTCTATCTTTTTTTTCCGCCTCGCATTATTCTCTTTTCTCTCCTCTCTCTCCCTCCTCCCTCTCTCCCCTCTCCCGCTCTCTCGTCTCACTCTCACTTGGTTCTATCACGTCCTTTCCCGGTCCCAGGTGTCATATCTATTATTCGTCGTAGACATCCCTCAATTATCAGGCATTATTCCACATCTATTTATCAGGCTATAGACCTGTGTGTGGGGCATTATCAGGGCTATGCCACATCATATCAGACTATGCCACAGTTCATTATTCAGACTTTACGCCACATCATTTATCATCCCCTCCCCCCCCCCCCCCCCCCCTGACCTACGCCACCATATCATTATACTAGGGCGATATGCAACACCCCTCTTATCAGGCTACTTCTATGTCAACCTCTATAACTCCACCATTAGCAGGGAACAGCCCGCCACCCACACTCATGGGTTCACTGGGTTTGGGTTCTGGTCGGTTCTTTCGGAACCTGTCACCGTCAGAATCGGTTAGAGTTGATCAACAGCAGGCTCTTAAAGACGAGAGGAAAGACACGACACGACGACCAGAGCATGTTTACTCTGTCATGACAGACAGAGAGCCGATGTTCCGACGATGAATGATGAGTAGATGGCCACTCTTGAGATATAGGAGTACCTACTTTGCTCAGACCGTATCTGAGGTTCTCCAGCTGTCATGTCGACATGAGAGAGAGAGAGAGAGAGAGAGAGAGAGAGAGAGAGAGAGATGAGAGACAGACAGAGAGAGAGAGAGCGAGAGGGAAGAGAAAGAAAGGTGAGAAAGACAGAAAGAGAGCGAGAGAGAGAGGGGGGGAAGAAAGCGAAAGAAAAAGAGAGAAAAAAGGGAGAGAGAATGAATCTGGTTAAAAATCCCAAAAATACAAGACCATCTTGATGAGACACAGAAACCCAATGCAACCAAGAGTCAAGACCCTAAACAAATAAACAGTCCTCAACATATTAGCATTCAACAGACATCAGATAAGAGGAGCACTCCACTACCATGGGTCTGCATCCCTAATGGCACCCTATTGGGCCCTGGTTAAAAGTAGTTCTCTATATAGGGAATAACTATGGGCCCTGGTCAAAAGTAGTTCACTATATAGGGAATAACTAGCACCAGGCCTAAGTCATTTCACCAGACCTGAGTAATATCACCAGACCTGAGTAATATCTCCAGACCTGAGTAATTTCACCAGACCTGAGTAATTTCACCTGACCTGAGTAATATCATCAGACCTGAGTAATATCACCAGACCTGAGTAATATCACCAGACCTGAGTAATATCACCAGACCTGAGTAATTTCACCAGACCTGAGTAATATCACCTGACCTGAGTAATATCATCAGACCTGAGTAATATCACCAGACCTGAGTAATATCACCTGACCTGAGTAATATCACCAGACCTGAGTAATATCACCAGACCTGAGTAATATCACCAGACCTGAGTAATATCACCTGACCTGAGTAATATCACCTGACCTGAGTAATATCACCAGAATTGAGTATTAGGTCCAGGACCATTAAGAAATAAACATATGGGGAAAGAGAGAGGAGGGAGGTAGAGGATGGAGACAGTGCAATGTTTAACTCCAGTATCACAACCGGGAGTCCCGTAGGGTGGTGCCAAATTGGCTCAGCATCGTCCGGGTTTGGCCGGTCTAGGCCGTCATTGTAAATAAGAATTTATTCTTAACTGACTTGCCTAGTTTAAATAAAGGTTAAATAAAAAATAAAATAAAATAATTWKAAAAAATGGAGAATGGGAGCAAGGAATGAAGAAAGGAATAGCTGACTAGAATAACATTACATCTAGGGAGAAGATTACCAATTGAGAGGGAAGGTAGAAATAAAAAGGCAATGGATCTCCGGTCCTTTCGCAGGATTGATGGCTGTCACACATCTTTAGTGATTAAAGTGTATAATTCCATATCTAATCCTAATAACCATGACATGGAAAGACCTGACACCAAAGCACTACCATCCGTTTGTCACCATAGCGTTAGGAAGGATCAGTCTGACCGGGATAGTTAAGCCCTCCTGAATGATAAACTCTTCCCACTTCTCCGGTAGTTCCCATATAATTGGATTAGCAGGAGTGGGGAATTCCAGGAAGTGCTAGCGGTAGTGGGATAATCTGCGATGGCAAGGTTTAAGGCTTTAGAGATGAAGAATGTTGGATGAGAGAGAGATAAGCTAAATGAATTGCAAACACTTTTTATTGTAATAGGAAACACACTTACTTGGGGGCAGGAAGGATGACTCCTAAGGTTCGATAAAGGATGGCTCCGATGACAAAATACGAGGTCTCCGTTTCTGTTTCTGAAAGACACAAACATAATAGTTATCAATATAAATTGATTTCAGGAAATACATAACTGGTACTTATCCCACGCATGCCCAAAGGCTACAGTCCAAACAGCAGATCACCTGTCCAGGAAGAAGGTTAAAGGTTCATATGTATATAATGTATTCTAGTCGAGGCCTACTGCTCTATTCATATACTGTCCATAATGTGTATTAAAGTACTTGAATTAAAGTACATTAAAGTACGTGCATTAAAGTACATTAAAGTACTTGAACGTACTAGTTAATTTTTATTTTTTTTATCTGCACTTTACGTTACAATTTATATATTTGCCAAATTTTACTTTTACTTCACTACATTCCTGAAGATAATAATGTACTTTTTACTCCATACATTTATACTGACGCCCAAAAATATTCGTTACGTTTTGAATGCTTAGGAGAACAGGAACATGGTCTAATTCACACACTGATCAAGAGAACATCCCTGCTCATCCTCTGCCTCTGGTCTGCTGGACTCACTAAACACAAATGCTTTGTTTGTAAATGATGTATGAGTGTTGGAGTTTGCCCCTGGCAATCCGTAAAAAACTACAATTGTGCCGTCTGGTTTGATTAATATAAAGAATTTGAAATGGTTAATACTTTTACTTTTACTTTTGATCGTTAAGTATATTTAAAACCAAATACATTTAACGAAGTATAATTTTACTGGGTGACTTTCACTTTTACTTGAGTCATTTTCTATTGAAGTAATTCGTTACTTTTACTCAAGTATGACAATTGGGTACTTTTTCCACCACTGTCTATACACACCATCCTTTAATAACTACGTCTATACACACCATCCTATATAACTACTGTCTATACACACCAATCCTATATAACTACTGTCTATACACACCATCATATATAACACTGTCTATAACCACCATCCTATATAACTACTGTCTATACACATCTATAATACTAGTCTTACACACCATCATATATAACTACTGTCTATACACACCATCCTATATAACTACTGTCTATACGCACCATCCTATATAATACGTCTATACACACCATCATATATAAAACTACTGTCTATATACACACCATCCTATATAACTACTGCATATACACACCATCCTATATAACTACTGTCTATACACACCATCCTATATAACTACTGTCTATACACACCATCCTATATAACTACTGTCTATACACACCATCCATATATAACTACTGCTGTACACACCTTTTCTATTCAATACTGTCCATAATGTCTCCACACACCATCACATAAAAAGAAACTCAGCAAAAAAAGAAACGTCCTCTCACTGTCAACTGCGTATATTTTCAGCAAACTTACAAGTGTAAGATTTGCATGAACATAACAAGATTCAACAACTGAGACATAAACTGAACAAGTTCCACAGACATGTGACTAACAGAAATGGAATAACGTGTCCCGAACAAAGGGGGGGAGGGGGCAAAATCTAAAGTAACAGTCAGTATCTGGTGTGGCCACCAGCTGCATTAAGTGCTGCAGTGCATCTCTCCTCATGAACTGCACCAGATGTGCCAGTTCTTGCTGTGAGATGTTACCCCACTCTTCCACCAAGGCACCTGCAAGTTCCCGGACATTTCTGGGGGGAATGGCCCTAGCCCTCACTCTCCGATCCAACAGGTCCCAGACATGCTCAATGGGATGAGATCGCGGGCTCTTTGCTCGTCATGGCAGAACATATCCTGTCTTGCAGGAAAATCACGCACAGATCGAGACAGTATGGCTGGTGGCATTGTCATGCTGGAGGGTCATGTCAGGATGAGCCTGCAGGAAGGGTACCACATGAGGGAGGAGGATGTCTTCCCTGTAACGCACAGCATTGAAATTGCCTGCAATGACAACAAGCTCAGTCCGATGATGCTGTGACACACCGCCCCAGACCATGAGGGACCCTCCACCTCCAAATCGATCCCGCTCCAGGGTACAGGCCTCGGTGTAATGCTCATTCCTTCGACGATAAACGCGAATCCAACCATCCCCCCTGGTGGCAGGCAAAAACCGCGACTCGTCAGTGAAGAGCACTTTTTGTCAGTCCTGTCTGGTTCAGAGACGGTGGGTTTGTGCCCGTAGGCGACGTAGTCGCCGGTGATGTATGGGTGGAGGACCTGCCTTACAACAGGCCTACAAGCCCTCAGTCCAGCCTCTCTCAGCCTATTGCGGACAGTCTGAGCACTGATGGAGGGATTGTGCATTCCTGGTGTATTTCGGGCAGTTGTTGTTGCCATCCTGTACCTGTCCCGTTAGGGGTGATGTTCGGATGTACCGATCTTGTGCAGGTGTTGTTACACGTGGTCTGCCACTGCGAGGACGATCAGCTGTCCGTCCTGTCTCCCTGTAGCGCTGTCTTAGGCGTCTCACAGTACGGACATTGCAATGTATTGCCCTGGCCACATCTGCAGTCCTCATGCCTCCTTGCAGCATGCCTAAGGCATGTTCACGCAGATGAGCAGGGACCCTGGGCATCTTTCTGTTGGTGTTTTTCAAAGTCAGTAGAAAGGCCTCTTTAGTGTCCTAAGTTTTCATAACTGTGACCTTAATTGCCTACCGTCTGTAAGCTGTTAGTGTCTTAACGACCGWTCCACAGGTGCATGTTCATTAATTGTTTATGGTTCATTGAACAAGCATGGGAAACAGTGTTAAAACCCTTTACAATGAAGATCTGTGAAGTTATTTTGATTTTTACGGATTATCTTTTTTTGCTGAGTTTATATGTATTTTCCGGACTCTGACATTGCTAATTTCTTAGTTCCTTTCTTTTAATGTTGGAATTTGTGTGCATTGTTTTGTATTGTCATGTATTACTACACTGTTGGAGTTAGGAACATAAGCATTTCACTACACCTGCGACAGCATCTGCTAAATATGTGTACGTGACCATTACAATTTGATTTGAGGTTAAAGGTTCACCAACCAGCTGAGAGGAGTTGAAAACCAATAGATAGAGAATGACATTTAGAAGTGAAAGGGGAAAGATAAATAGCCTCTTGTACTGAACTCAGACCACATGTCATTCTCCCCTCATCCGTCTAGACTTCCTCCCTCCTCATCCGTCTAGACTTCCTCCCTCCTCAACCGTCTCTTTCCATTTTCAACTGCCTCCTGGTTTTTTCTTTTCAGAACTTTTCTCTCCAAATTCTTTGTTCCCTCGCTATTCAATTCAATTCAATTCAATTCAATTCAATTCAATTCAATTCAATTGAAGGGGCTGTATTGGCATGGGAAACATATTTTTAATTACCAAAGCAAGTGTTTCACCCCTTCATCCATTTCAACAGGCCAAAGACTCTCTTTCTACTCTGTGCTTCCTCTGCTTCCCCCGTTCTATTTCTCTCCCTCCATCCCTCTCTCCCTGGAGCAGTGTGTCGCAGAGAGTAGATCTCTCCCTCCATCCCTCTCTCCCTGGAGCAGTGTGTCGCAGASAGTAGATCTCTCCCAGAGAGGTGGTGTCCCTCTTTAAATGTCACCCTGTCTGGAGGGAAGGAAGGGAGGTAGGGATTGAGGAGAGAGGGGGGAAGGAGTCAGGGAAGCAAGGATGGAGGAGTGAGGGAGGGAGTAGAAAGGAAAATAAAGGAGGGAAAATACTCAGGCACATGGGGTGAGTCATCCAAAATCTAACAGAGAGAGAGAGCGAGAACGAGAGAGAGAGAGAGAGAGAGAGAGAGAGATGATCAAAGTCAACGACGAAGAGCAGTCACTGTGATGGATCCTAATTGAAGGCAGTGTGCATGAACATGCAAATGAGATGGCCCGTTATATTGTGGATGAAAGTGTCTGGGTGGGAGCGCGGGGTGACACTCCTACACTTGACCAGACCACAAACTCATTACAGACATCCTGATTGAGACCAGAACTCCATTCAGTCACACAAACTTTAATCAATACATTTTCCTCTAATATAATTTGGTCACCCCATTATTTTTTAAAGTGTTTAAATGAGTGTTTGCTAACCGTTAGCTAGCGTTTAAATGAGTGTTTGCTAACCATTAGCTAGCGTTTAAATGAGTTTTTGCTAACCGTTAGCTGCCAACTGAAATAGAAAATGACTAAACGTGATCTTGAGACTGGCCTATCAAACTAGAGCGTATACAGATTGAGATGAAGCTCTAACGCATCCATGAAAGCAAGGTATATCTAAGACATTGGCAGAATGCCATTGATATCCGTTGCAGATGTACGTTAAGGGTCAACGGTGTAATAGGTTGTGTTTAAGTACTGTGTATAAATGAATAGACCATGTCATGTATCCATTTCTTTATTAAGCCCTGACCTTCTGGGCTGTCATTGGATCATTGTATCTTATGAGGTTGAATGTGAATGTGTGTGTGTGTGTCTGTGTGTCATAGAACTAGTGCATGGATCTACAGTATCTGTGTATATGCAGTCTAGGAGTGTCTTAACCAGTCTATATCTCTGGGTCAGTGTCATCTTATGGATCAGTGAACAAGCCAGGCATTGGGCTGTGGAGCGAGTCATGAGCCTATCATTGGCCTGTGTGTGTGTGTGTGTGGTTGTGTGTGTGTGTGTGTGTGTGTGGTGTGTGTGTTGTGTGTGTGTGTGTGTGTGTGGTGTGTGTGTGTGTGTGTGTGTGTGTGTGTGTGTGTGTGTGGTGTGCGTATAAACTATATGCGCGTGTGTGTGCGCATGTGTTGCAATTCTCAATCCTATTGAGCGCTATCAGTGGACTGTCTGTGGGAGAATGGCTTTGGTAAACAGGTTAAATGAACCAAACACTTTGATAACAACCAGACTACTGGTCACAATGAGCTCTCTGGAAGCCACTGACCTCTACCACTGCAATTCTTTAGTCATGACTGTCACTATGGAGGGGAACACAGAGGGAGAGAAAGGCCCTGTCAGGGAGTGTGAGTGAGAGAGAGAGAGAGAGAGAGAGAGAGAGAGAGAGAGAGAGAGAGAGAGAGAGAGAGAGAGAGAGAGGAGGGATGAGGGAGAGAGATAAGGGATGAGGGAGAGAGAAGAGAGAGAGAGAGAGGGGATGAGGGAGAGAGATAAGATGAGGAGATAGAGAGAGAGAGAGGGGGATGAGGAGAGAGATAAGGCGTGAGGGAGAGAGAGAGAGGGGATGAGTGAGAGAGATAAGGAGAGGAGAGAGAGAGAGGGAGGAGTGAGAGAGAGAGCGATGAGGGTGTGAGAGAGGAGATTAGGAAAGAGATGAGGGGGTGTGGCAGAGAGAGAGAGAGGGATGAGGGTAAGAGAAAAGGGATGAGGTGAGAGAGAGAGGGGATGAGGGAGAGAGAGAGCCAATGAGGGTGTGCAGAGAGAGGGATGAGGGAGAGAGACAAGGGATGAGAGGAGACAGGGGGATGAGGGAGAGAGAGGGGATGAGGGAGAGAGAGGGTGCGGCCAGAGGAGAGGGGAGGAAGGAGAGAGCGAGAAAGGAGTCAGATAGAAGAGAGAATGAGAGTAGGAGGAGCAGAGAGAGTGAGAGGATAAATAGATAGATAGGAGTGAGATGGAGATAAGAGAGAGAGAAGCAGCAGTAGGAAGAGAGAGAGAGAGAGAATAGCTGTGTCCTCAGAGCCAGACAGAGACGCCAGACACCGTCTGACACCAGGCTAACCTTTCATGGGGATGGTAGGGGGCACAGAAAGTCAGTGTGTGTGTACTTTCCTGTGGGGCCTGTGTTATTATAGAGGTCAAGATTAGCAACAGAGACATACTAATCTCTTTCTRTATATCTCTCTATGTCTCTCTATTTCTGTCTGTCTGTCTATCTATCTACAGTGCTTTCAGAAAGTATTCATACCTCTTAACTTTTTCCAGATTTTGTTACGTTACAGCCATTTTCTAAAATTGATTAAATTGTRTTTTTCCCCTCATCAATCTACACACAATACTCTGCTTTTTAGACATTTTTGCAAATTTATAAAATCTTTAAAACTGAAATATATAATTTGCACACGTTTTTAGACCCTTTACTCAGTACTTAGTTGAAGCGCCGGTGGCAACAATTACAGCATCGAGTCTTCTCGGGTATGATGCTAGAAGCTTGGCACACCTGTATTTGGGGAGTTTCTCCCATTCTTCTTTGCATATCCTCTCAAGCTCTGTCAGGTTGGATGGGGAGCGTTGCTTCACAGCTATTCTAAGGTCTCTCCAGAGATGTAAGATCGGGTTCAAGTCAGGGCTCTGGCTGGGCTACACAAGGACATTCAGAGACTTGTCCCGAAGCCACTCCTGCGCTGTCTTGGCTGTGTGCTTAGGGTCGATGTCCTGTTGGAAGGTGAATCTTCGCTGAGGTCCTAAGCGCACAGGAGCAGGTTTTCATCAAGGATCTCTCTGTACTTTGATCCACTCATCTTTGCCTTGATCCTGACTAGTCTCCCTGCCGCTGAAAAACATCCCCACAGCACGATGCTGCCACCACCATGCTTCACCGTAGGGATGGTGCCAGGTTTCCTCCTGACGTGACGCTTGGCATTCAGGCCAAAGAGTTGAATCTCATGCTGCAGAGATGGTTGTCCTTCTGGAAGCTTCTCCCTTCTCCACAGAGGAACTCTGAGCTCTGTCAGAGTGACCATCAGCTTTTTGGTCACCTCCCCGACCAAGGCCCTTCTCCCCCGATGGCTCAGTTTGGCGGGGCGGCCAGCTCTTGGAAGAGTCTTGGGACCTTCAATGCTGCAGAAATGTTTTTGTACCCTTCCCCAGATCTGTGCCTCAACACAATCCTGTCTCGGACCACTACGGACAATTCCTTTGACCTCATTGCTTAGTTTTTGCTCTGACATGCACTGTCAACTGTGTGACCTTATAGAGACAGGTGTGTGCCTTTCCAAATCATGACCAATTAAGTTGCAGAAGCATCTCAAMGATGATCAATGGAAACAGGATTACCCTGAGTTCAATTTCCAGTCTCATAGCATAGCGTATCTTTCTACCTACCTACCTACCTACCTACCTACCTACCTACCTACCTACCTACCTACCTACCTACCTACCTAACTACCTACCTACCTCTCTGCAAAGTATTGCATGGGAATATTAGCCTAATCGCTAGACAAATACTTAGATTTCGGACATTTGAAAAGGTCCTGAGGACGGCCAATGCTCAGAGCACTGCGCCACCACAGTTCACAATGCACTGCTCAGAGCACTGCGCCACCACAGTTCACAATGC
>NW_019943726.1:84401-86685 GCF_002910315.2 Salvelinus sp. IW2-2015 | reverse complement strand
TATATTCTCATGGTTACTGGTTAATTTCTCATGGTTACAAGGTTAATTCCTCATGGTTAAAGGTTAATTCTCATGTTACAGGGTGATTTCCTCATGGTTACAGGGTTAATTCCTCATGGTTAAAGGGTTAATTCTCATGGTTAAAAGGTTAATTCCTCATGGTTACAGGATTAATTCACATGGTTACAGGTTATTTCTATGGTTAAAGGTTAATTTTTATGTTAAGGTGATTTTCATGGTTACAGGGTTAATTCCACATATTTCAGGTGATTTCTCATGGTTACAGGGTTTTCTCATGGTTACTGGTTACTTCTCATGGTTACAAGGTTAATTCTCATGGTTAAAGGGTTAATTCCTCATGGTTACAGGGTGATTTCCTCATGGTTAAGGGTTAATTCTCATGGTTAAAGGGTTAATTCCTCATGGTAAAAGGTTAATTCCTCATGGTTAAAGGATTAATTCCACATGGTTACAGCGTTAATTCTCATGGTTAGAGGGTTAATTCTTTATGTTACAGGGTGGGAAATCACCCTGTAACCATGAGGAATTAACCCTTTAACCATGAGGAAATCACCCTGTAACCATGAGGAATTTATTCGTCAAAAATAGACGTTCATCCATAATACGTGGAATTTTGAAAGGATATCTTGTTGGGGAATACAGTTTGACTGTAAGAAGTGCAGATCAATTTGAAGTGGCGTTCAAAGTAGGACGTGAGACACTCGTTCCATGATATACGTAAGGGATAATCAACAAGGGGCTATCTATGCGTTCTATGGAAAATAATGAACGACGTGGAAGGTTTGTTCCATGACGCACTAGCAGAGTGGAACTGACCTTCCACGGAGTTGCATCATTTTCCAGAAAACACATAGAGCCCCGAGTTGATCATCCCTTTTATACAATAGCTTTAATTTAACACATTTGCCTGTAGAAATGTGTTCCACATCCACTGAAGTAACTAGCAGGTTTATTAGATACTAGATAGCTAGTATACTAGACCTTTCCTTTCAAAAACAGCTCAATCCTACATGTAACAAATGAACTATAGCCATTGAATTCTACCGTGCAAATATACTGTGCGCTATAGGGAAATAATGCATGCCCTAGAATGCCATTCAAGCCAATCAGAAACTAGTATTCAATAATGCAATGGGTCTGGATCAACCTGTTACACATCAGGCTTTCTCTGTTCAGAGGTTAAAGTTATGATCACCTGAATTATTCACCTTGTGAGGACATCTTGACATCAGTGTGGTGAGGTCAGGGGAAGTCTTCAGAGGATGAATGAAGACATATTTCATTATGAGGCATGTGATTATGATGATGAAGATGATGTCATGATGATGAGATGATAATGAAGACCATCTTACCTTCAGAGGTTAGGGTGAAGACCTCTTTGGGGATGTAGAGTTTGTCTTCGGCGGAACGAGCCCAGTCCTTCATTCCCCTCCTGCCCTTCATGGGGAAGTTGATGTCACTGGAGACTGCTGTCACGGGCTCTCGCTGTATCGTAATCACTACGGAGACAAAACATATCGTTATCTCTATGATGATAAAACATATCGTTATGTCTATGGAGACAAATCATATCGTTATCTCTATGGAGACAAAACATATCGTTATCTCTATGGAGACAACACATATTGTTATCACTATGGAGATAAAACATATTGTTATCTCTATGGAGAAAAATAAGAATCATGAGTTGACGAACACCCAAAATAGGTAGAGAGGTGCTGACCAATGGAAAGGCAAACTTGTGAAAAAATAACTAAGAATTTATTTGAGTTATCATTACTGACAATTGGGAGTGTTGAGGATAAGACTGCAAAAATGCTGGTACATTTCTTCAAGATATCCAGAGGGAATAAGCTAACCACAGGGAATAACCCATTACAGTCTGTAGTAAGCCCTGTCTAAGCCGGGGGGTTACTACTAAGCTATATGGAATTGTTTTAAGAAGGTCATACCAAGGATCATTTTGCTATTTGATTTTCAATTTTAAGACCCCTTGAAGTATAAACAATGATTTGATGTAAAATTGGATTTGGGTTTACTGCTATTATTAACTCATACAAACGCATTGAATAACAAATTCACATCATGGAACAACAACAGTCCCAAACCCCAAAAAATGAAAGGAAGATTTTTAGAAAGTGTCTGTCCTATATCTGCGAGATAAAAGAAAGATATGTATTAAACCCATTAAGATATGTATTAAACCCATTAAGATATGTATTAAACCCATTAAGATATGTATTAAACCCATTAAGATATGTAT
>NW_019943726.1:82203-83407 GCF_002910315.2 Salvelinus sp. IW2-2015 | reverse complement strand
GGGAATAAGATACCCACAGGGAATAAGATACCCACAGGAAATAAGCAGGAAATACAGGAATCCTCTAACCAGGATTTCTTGAAAACCTGGGAGTTACTGGAATTTTGCACCCCTACCCGTGAGTGTTAAACTGACTACTCACTGAGGTTGTTGGTGACCACCAGGAAACTCTGGAACGGTTTCTGATCATCTCCTATCAGATGGATGAAGTCCTCCAATATACGCATGAGATGGGCCGTACCAGGAGAAACCTGGGCAAGGGGAAGAGAGAGAGAGAGAGAGAGAGAGAGAGAGAGAGAGAGAGAGACAGAGAGAGAGGGATGGGGAGAGAGAGCGACAAGGTGGGAGGGAGAGAGAGAGAGAGAGAGAGAGAGAAGGGGGAGGAGGGTGAGAGAAGGGAGAGTGTGAGAAAGACAGAGAAAACAATATCATGAAAACAACTTTCTTTCATAGACAAATACTGAATTACTGACTGTCATTCTCTCTCTCATTTCATACACCAGTCTAAGTGTATCTTCTGTTCCTGTGAAATTCATGTTGCCAGAAGGAAGTGTCACAGCTAAAGAATCCCCAATAACGTCTATACCCCCAACACATTACAACAGTCATTGGCTTGCTCATACTCGTTAGCCCCGTATGCTAAGTGCAGCTAATTAGCAGACATGAGACATAATGCCTTTTACTGTATGTCTGCAGAGGCGGCATCCCAAAATACACCATATTTCCTATATAGTGCACTATTTTAGACCAGAGCTCTGGTCAAAAATAGTGCACTTCATATAACATAGGGTGCCATAGGAAACCCAGCCTAAGGTACTGGTATCAGTATGGGTATGAGTATGGGAAGATCATGACTTGATTGTTTTGCAGTGGCTTGATTGCGGCGTATCGTCTCATTTGATTGTCAAAACATCATCATCGTAATTACCGCATTAATATTTCAATGCTGTGCTCTCTCACTCTCTCTCCACGTTATACATGTGGTCATTAAACAGACACTCTTCTCCAGAGCCACTTAGGCCACACATTGAACTAAGGTGGGTGGTAACTAAAACTTTCCTTAAAAAAGCAGCTATCTCAGTCTGTGTACGCATGTGTGCTGTTGTTGAGTGTTATGATAATGGCTATGTGTGTTATGATAATGGCTATGTGTGTTATGATAATGGCTATGTGTGTTATGATAATGGCTATGTGTGTTATGATA
>NW_019943726.1:72823-82178 GCF_002910315.2 Salvelinus sp. IW2-2015 | reverse complement strand
TTTTATCATAAAACACACAGTGCCATTACATAACACACATAGCCATTAATCATACCCATAGCATTATCAATAACACACATAGGCCATTACATAACACTCAACAACAGCACACATGCGTACACAGACTGAGATAAGCTGCTTTTTAAGGAAAGTTTTAGTTACCACCGCCACCTTAAGTTCAATGTGTGGCCTAAGTGGGGCTCTGGAGAAGAGTGTCTGTTATGACCCACAATATGTATAACGTGGATAGAGAAGTGAGAGAGCACAAGCATGTGAAAATAATTAATGCCGGTAAATTACGTATGATGTTTTGACAATCAAATGAGACGATACGCCGCAATCAAGCCACTGCAATAACAATGCAAGTATGATTTCCCCATACCAATACCCATACCTGATACCAGTACCTTAGGCCTTGGGTTTCCCTATGGCACCCTATGTATATGAAGTGCACTATTTTTTGACCAGAGCTCTGGTCCTAGAATAGTGCACTATATAAGGAAAATATGGTGTATTTTGGTCCGCCTCTGCAGACATACAGTAAGGCATTATGTCCTCATGTCTGCTAATTAGCGCACTTAGCATACGGGGCTTAACGAGTATGAGCAAGCCAATGACTGTTTTGTAAGTGTTGGGGTATAGACGTTATTGGGGATTCCCTTTAGCTGTGACACTTCCTTCTGGAACGATGAATTTCACAGGAACAGAAGATACACTTAAACTGGTGAAGGGGAGAGTGTGAGAAGACAGAAGAACAATATCATGAAAACAATCTTCTTTCATAGACAAATACTGAATTACTGACTGTCATTCTCTCTCTCATTTCATACACCAGTCTAAGTGTATCTTCTGTTCCCTGTGAAATTCATGTTTGCATGAACGGAAGTGTCACAGCTAAAGAATCCCCAATAAACGTCTATACCCCAACACATTACAACAGTCATTGGCTTGCTCATACTCGTTAGCCCCGTATGCTAAGTGCAGCTAATTAGCAGACATGAGACATAATGCCTTTTACTGTATGTCTGCAGAGGCGGCATCCCAAATACACCATATTTCCTATATAGTGCACTATTTTAGAACCAGAGCTCTGGTCAAAAAATAGTGCACTTCATATAACATAGGGTGCCATAGGAAACCCAGCCTAAGGTACTGGATCAGTATGGGTATGAGTATGGGAAGATCATGGACTTGATTGTTTTGCAGTGGCTTGATTGCGCGTATGTCTCATTTGATTGTCAAAACATCATCATCGTAATTACCGCATTAATATTCAATGCTGTGCCTCTCACTCTCTCTCCACGTTATACATGTGGTCATTAAACAGACACTCTTCTCCAGAGCACTTAGGCCAACACATTGAACTAAGGTGGGTGGTAACTAAAACTTTCCTTAAAAAACAGCTATCTCAGTCTGTGTCGCATGTGGTGCTGTTGTTGAGTGTTATGATAATGGCTATGTGTGTTAGATAATGGCTAGTGTGTTTATGATATGGCTATATGTGGTTATGATAATGGCTATGTGTGTTATGATAAATAATATATGTGTTATGATAATGGCTATGTGTGTTATGATAACATGTACAATTGAAGTCGGAAGTTTTACATACACTAAGTTGACTGTGCCTTTAAACAGCTTGAGAAATTCGCAGCTAAAGTCTTTGATAGATCTGTGCAAAACAATAGTACGCAAGTACAAACACCATGGACCACGCAGCCGTCATACTGCTCAGGAAGGAGACTCGTTTTGTCTCCTAGAGATGAACGTACTTTGGTGAGAAAAGTGCAAATCAATCCCAGAACAACAGCAAAGGACCTTGTGAAGATGCTGGAAGGAAAAGGTACAAAGTATCTATATCCACAGTAAAACGAGTCTATACGACAACCTGAAGGCCGCTCAGCAAGGAAGAAGCAGCTGCTCCAAAACCGCCAAAAAGAAGCATAAAAAGAAGCATAAAAAACTACAGTTTGCAACTGAACATGGGATAAAGATCGTACTTTTGGAGAAATGTCCACTGGTCTGATTTAACAAAAAATGACTGTTGGCCATAATGACCATCGTTATGTTTGGAGGAAAAAGGGGAAGGTTTGAAAAAGCCGAAGAACATGTGCTTCTAACCTGCATTGCTTGCTGTCTGGGGTTTTAGGCTGTGTTTCTGTACAGCATTTGAGAATAGGCTGATGTAAGAAGGCCTATATAAATACATTTGATTTGAAATTTTGATTCTGAACACCATCCAACCGTGAAGCATGGGGGTGGCAGCATCATGTTGTGGGTGCTCTTTGCTGCAGGAGGGACTGGTGCACTTCAAAAATCGATGGCATCAATGTGGTAGGAAAATTATGTGGATATATTGAAGCAACATCCCAAGACACAGTCAGGAAGTTAAGCTAGGTCGCAATGGTCTTCCAAATGGACCAATTTACTCCAAGAATACTTCCAAAGTTGTGGCAAAATGGCTTAAGGACAATAAAGTCAAGGTATTGGAGTGGCTATCACAAAGCCCTGACCTCATCGCCTGAGACAATTTGTGGGCAGAACTGAAAAAGCGTGTGCGAAGCAAGGGGCCTACAAACTGACTCAGTTACACCAGCTCTGTCAGGAGGAATGGGCCAAAATTCAACCAACTTATTGTGGGAAAATGTGGAAGGATACCCGAACGTTTGACCCAAGTTAAACAATTTAAAGGCAAATGCTACAAATACTAATTGAGTGTATGTAAACTTCTGACCCACTGGGAATGTGATGAAATAAATAAAAAGCTGAAATAAATAATTCCTCTCAACTATTATTCTGACATTTCACATTCTTAAAATAAAGTGGTGATCCTAACTGACCTAAAACAGGGAATTTTTACTTGAATTAAATGTCAGGAATTGTGAAAAACTGAGTTGAAATGTAATTGGCTAAGGTATATGTAAAACTTCCCACTCAACTGTATGTTGGGGCAATTATGTGTGCTGTTGTGATTTAAAAATATATTTTTATTTAACTACGCAAGCCAGTTAAGAACATATTCTTATTTACAATGACGGCCTAGGAAAAGTGGGTTCACTGCCTTTTTCAGGGTAAAAGAAATGTTTTTTACAGTGGATTTGATCTAGCAACCTTTCGGTTACTGCCAACACTCTAACCACAAGGCTACCTGCGCGCTCATTGACTGGGCATTATCTCAGGTGTGCTGTTGTTGTGTGCCATGAAAATGGCTATGTGTGTTATGATAACATGTATGTTGGGGAATTATAGCATGTACATTGTTTTAATAACTAAATATGGATGTGCGCACACACACACACACAATCTCTCTCACATACATACACACACGCACACACTCTCTCATATACAGAGAGACACACAGAGAGACACACACACACACACACAACACACACTCTCTCTCTCAAGTGAGGTAGATAATATACATAAGTGAAACAAACAATAAAAATTACCAGTAAACATTATACCCACAGAAGTTCATTACGAATGTCATATTATGTATATACAGTGTTGTAACGATGTGCAAATGTTTAAAGTACAAAAGGAAATAAATAAGCAAACATATGGGTTATATTTACAATGGTGTTGTTCTTCACTGGTTGACCTTTCTTGTGGCAACCAGGTCACAATCTTGCTGCAGTGATGGCACACTGTGGTATTTCACCCAGTGGATATTGAGTTCATCAAAATCGGGTTGTTTTCGAATTGTGAATCTGAGGGAAATATGTGTCTCTAATATGGTCATACATTTGGCAGGAGGTTAGGAAGTGCAGCTCAGTTTCCACCTCATTTTGTGGGAAGTGTGCACATAGCTTGTCTTCTCTGGGAGCCAGGTCTACCTACGGCGGCCATTCTCAATAGCAAGGCTATGCTCACTGAAGTCTGTACATAGTCAAAGCTTTCCTTAAGTTGGGTCAGTCACAGTGGTCAGGTATTCTGCCACTGTGTGCTCTCTGTTTAGGGCCAAATAGCATTCTAGTTGCTCTGTTTTTTTGTAAATTCTTTCCAATGTGTCAAGTAATTATCTTTTTGTTTTCTCATGATTTGGTTGGTCTAATTGTGTTGCTGTGTGTTTGTATTTGTGAACAGAGGCCCCAAGACCAGCTTGCTTAGGGGTCTCTTTCCAGCTTCATACTCTCTGTAGGTGACGGCTTTGTTAAGGAAGGTTTGGGAATCGCTTTCTTTTAGGTGGTTTTTGATAATAAGGGGGTATGGCCTAATTCTGCTCTGCATGCATTATTTGGTGTTCTACGTTGTACACAGAGGATATTTTTGCAGAATTCTGCATGCAGAGTCTCAATTTAGTGTTTGTCCCATTTTGTGAATTCTTGTTGTTGAGCGGACCCCAGACTCACAACATAAAGGGCAATGGGTTCTACAACTGATTTAAGTATTTTTAGCCAGATCCTATTTGGTTTGTGTTTGAATTTATGTTTCCTTTTGATGGCATAGAATGCCTTCTTGCCTTAGCTTTCAGATCATTCACAGCTTTGTGGGAAGTTACCTGTGGCGCTGATGTTAGGCAAAGGTATGTATAGTTTTTTGTGTGCTCTAGGGCAAACGGTGTCTAGATGGAATTTGAATTTGTGGTCCTGCGACTGGACCTTTTTTGGAACACCATTATTTTGGTCTTACTGGGATTTACTGTCGAGGGCCCAGTGCAGAAGATTAGGTGCTGCTGTAGGCCTCCTTGGTTTGTGACAGAAGCACCAGATCAGCAGCAAACAGTAGACATATGACTTCAGATTTCTAGTAGGATCAGTTGTGTCTGCAGACTGTTCTAGTTCGCCAATTCATTGATACATATGTTTGAAGAGGGTGGGGCTTAAGCTGCATTCCTGCCTCACCCCACGGCCCTGTGGGAAGAAATGTGTGTGTTTTTTGCCTATTTTAACCGTACACTTGTTTGTGAACATGGATTTATAATGTTGTATGTTTTTTCACCCAAACACCAACTTTCCATCAATTTGTTTCAGCAGACCCCAAATTGAGTCAAAGGCTTTTTGGAAATCAACAAAGCATGAGAAGACAATTTGCCTTTGTTTTGCTTGTTTGTTTGTCAATTAGGGTGTGCAGGGTGAATACGTGGTCTGGTCTACGATAATTTGGTAAAAAGCCAATTTGGACATTTGCTCAGTACATTGTTTCACTGAGGAAAATGTAGAAGTTTGCTGTTAGAATGATAAGCAGAGGATTTTCCCAAGGTTGCTGTTGACACATATCCACGGTAGTTATTGGGTCAAATTTGTCTCCACTTTTGTGGTAGATCAGTCCTTGATTCAGTCCTTGGTTCCAAATATTGGGGAAGATGCCAGAGCTTGAGGATGATGTTTAAAGAGTTGAAATATAGCCAATTTGGAATTGTTTGTCTGTATATTTTTATAATTTCATTTAGGATACCATCAATACCACAGGCCCTTTTGGGGTTGGGAGGGTTTATATTTGTCCTGTTGTTCCTGTCCATTCAAGGTAATTGGAGAATGCCATGGGTTCTGGTAGTCTCTTCTCTCGTCCTCTCTCACACACACACACACCACACACACACACACACACACACCAACACACACACACACACACACCACACGACCACACACACACACACACACACACACTGGTTGTCAGTATGTACACATATTGGAGTATGATCCGTACCGAATGGTAAACAGGGTGTGTTTTTACAACTCTTCTGATAATGACATAAACACTGCTATCAATTCATCCAACTGTGACAGAGCCAGACACTCTGATACACACACACACACACACACACACACACACAGTGACACACACCGCACAACACACACACACACACACACCACGACACACGCCACGCCACGCGCACACAACACCACACACACACACACACACCACACACACACACACACACACACACACACACATCACACACACACACACACACACACACACACACACACACACACACACACACAGCACACACACACACACACACCAGCACCACACAGTGACACACACCCACAGTGACACACACCCACAACAGTGACACACACCCACACACACGTGAACCACCCACCCACCCCACACACGACACACAGCACACACACACACACAACACACACACACACACACACAACACACCACACACACACACACACACACACACACACACACACACACACACACACACAACACACACACACACACACACACACACACACACTAAAACAACAGTTTTAAAAAACTACCTGATGAGCGTCTTCCCACTTCTCAATGGTTTTCCATGTCCAACATATAGCTGACTATCTGGAAGAATTTCTGAGGAGAGAGAAGAGGAGGGGTGTGATTTTTAGGGGGAGGCTGAGGGGTGTGAGTGTACATGCAACATGTAGGGACGTAGGTGTGTGTGTTATCTGTCTGTATTTCCCTTAGGTGTGTGTGTTTTATCTTTCTGTATTCTCCCTGTAGGTGTGTGTGTTTTATCTGTCTGTATTCTCTGTATGGCTGTGTGTGTTTATTCTGTCTGTATTCTCCCTGTAAGTGTGTGGTGTTTTATCTGTTGTATTCTCCCTGTAGGTGTGTGTGTTTTATCTGTCTGTATTCCTCTACTGTAGTGTTGTGTGTTTTTATCTGTCTGTATTCTCCTGTAGGTGTGTGTGTTTTATCTGTCGTAATTCTCCCTGTAGGTGTTTTGTTTTATCTGTCTGTATTCTCCCTGTAGGTGTGTGTGTTTTATCTGTCTGTATTCTCCCTGTTAGGTGTTGTGTGTTCTATCTGTCTGTATTCTCCTGTAGGCGTGTGTGTAATATCTGTCTGTATTCTCCCTGTAGGCGTGTGTGTTTATATGTCTGTATACGTCACCCACCTGCGAGTCACCCAACTACAGTCAGGAGCTGTAGTTTGCTCTCTTGAACGTTTGTGCGTGTGTGTGTGTGTGTTTGCGTGCGTGTGTGGTGTCCTGGGTGTGTATTTGTGTCCTCCCCACCCACCTGTGTGTCGTCGGGAGCTGGGATGTAGGTTGCTCTCTTGAAGGTGTCCGTCACATTGTGAGAATCTGGTGAGAACAGGAGGTCACCGCTGTAATAGCTCCTCCTCTGTATGAGCTCCAGGAGATTCCTCACGAACATGAGACTTATAGCCCTCGTTACCAGCCAGGGTCCTCTGACACCTTCGCAAGAATGCTCTCGCAAGCTGGAGACAGCAAGGGGAGGAGAGGGGGGAGAGAAACACGGGTAGAGAAGCAGGGGAGGAGAGGGGGAGAGAAACCACGGGTTAGAGACAGATTGGGAGGAGAGGGGGGAGAGAAACACGGTTAGAGACAGCATGGGAGGAGAGGAGGGGAGAGAAACACGGTTAGAGCAGAACAGGGGAGGAGAGGGGGAGAGAAACACGGGTTAGAGACAGCATGGGAGGAGAGGGGGGAGAGAAACGGGTTAGAGACAGCATGGAGGAGAGGGGGGGAGAGAAACACGGGTAGAGACAGCAGGGGAGGAGAGGGGGAGAGAAAACGGGTTAGAGAGAGCATGGGAGGAGAGGGGGGAGAGACACGGTGTTAAGAGAAGCAGGGGAGGGAGGGGGGAGAGAAACACGGGTTAGAGACAGCATGGGAGGAGAGGGGGGAAGAGAAACACGGGTTAGAGACAGCAGGGGGAGGAGAGGGGGGAGAGAAACACGGGTTAGAGACAGCAGGGGAGGAGAGGGGGGAGAGAAACAACACGGGTTAGAGACAGGATGGGGAGGAGAGGGGGGAGAGAACACAGGTTAGAGACAGCAGGGGAGGAGAGGGGGAGGAGAGAAACACCGGGTTAGAGACGCAGGGGAGGAGAGGGGGGAGAGAAACACGGTTAGAGACGCATGGGAGGAGAGGGGGGAGAGAAGCACGGGTTAGAGACAGCAGGGGAGGAGATGGGGGGAGAGAATATATGTGTTATGATAATGGCTATGTGTGTTATGATAACATGTACAATTGAAGTCGGAAGTTTACATACACTAAGTTGACTGTGCCTTTAAACAGCTTGAAAAATTCCAGAAAATAATGTCATGGCTTTAGAAGCTTCTGATAGTCTGTGCAAACAATAGTACGCAAGTACAAACACCATGGGACCACGCAGCCGTCATACTGCTCAGGAAGGAGACTCGTTTTGTCTCCTAGAGATGAACGTACTTTGGTGAGAAAAGTGCAAATCAATCCCAGAACAACAGCAAAGGACCTTGTGAAGATGCTGGAGGAAAAAGGTACAAAGTATCTATATCCACAGTAAAACGAGTCCTATATCGACAACCTGAAAGGCCGCTCAGCAAGGAAGAAGCAGCTGCTCCAAAACCGCCATAAAAGAAGCATAAAAGAAGCATAAAAAACTACAGTTTGCAACTGAACATGGGGATAAAGATCGTACTTTTTGGAGAAATGTCCACTGGTCTGATTTAACAAAAATAGAACTGTTTGGCCATAATGACCATCGTTATGTTTGGAGGAAAAAGGGGYAGGRTTGAAAGCCGAAGAACATGTGCTTCTAAACCTGCATTGCTTGCTGTCTGGGGTTTTAGGCTGTGTTTCTGTACAGCACTTTGAGATATAGGCTGATGTAAGAAGGCCTATATAAATACATTTGATTTGAAATTTGATTTGAACACCATCCCAACCGTGAAGCATGGGGGTGGCAGCATCATGTTGTGGGGGTGCTTTGCTGCAGGAGGGACTGGTGCACTTCAAAAAATCGATGGCATCATGTGGTAGGAAAATTATGTGGATATATTGAAGCAACATCCCAAGACATCAGTCAGGAAGTTAAAGCTWGGTCGCAAATGGGTCTTCCAAATGGACAATTACTCCAAGAATACTTCCAAAGTTGTGGCAAAATGGCTTAAGGACAATAAAGTCAAGGTATTGGAGTGGCTATCACAAAGCCCTGACCTCAATCCCTGAGACAATTTGTGGGCAGAACTGAAAAAGCGTGTGCGAGCAAGGGGGCCTACAAACGTGACTCAGTTACACCAGCTCTGTCAGGAGGAATGGGCCAAAATTCAACCAACTTATTGTGGGAAAATGTGGAAGGATACCCGGAACGTTTGACCCAAGTTAAACAATTTAAAGGCAATGCTACCAAATACTAATTGAGTGTATGTAAACTTCTGACCCACTGGGAATGTGATGAAATAAATAAAAGCTGAAATAAATAATTCTCTCAACTATTATTCTGACATTTCACATTCTTAAAATAAAGTGGTGATCCTAACTGACCTAAAACAGGGAATTTTTACTTGAATTAAATGTCAGGAATTGTGAAAAACTGAGTTTAAATGTATTTGGCTAAGGTATATGTAAACTTCCCACTCAACTGTATGTTGGGGGCATTATGTGTGCTGTTGTGATTTAAAAATATAT
>NW_019943726.1:56866-66237 GCF_002910315.2 Salvelinus sp. IW2-2015 | reverse complement strand
CCTACGGCGGCCATTCTCAATAGCAAGGCTATGCTCACTGAGTCTGTACATAGTCAAAGCTTTCCTTAAGTTTGGGTCAGTCACAGTGGTCAGGTATTCTGCCACTGTGTGCTCTCTGTTTAGGGCCAAATAGCATTCTAGTTTGCTCTGTTTTTTTGTAAATTCTTTCCAATGTGTCAAGTAATTATCTTTTTGTTTTCTCATGATTTGGTTGGGTCTAATTGTGTTGCTGTGTGTTTGTATTTGTGAACAGAGCCCCAAGACCAGCTTGCTTAGGGGTCTCTTCTCCAGCTTCATCTCTCTGTAGGTGACGGCTTTGTTAAGGAAGGTTTGGGAATCGCTTTCTTTTAGGTGGTTTTTGATAATAAGGGGGTATCGGCCTAATTCTGCTCTGCATGCATTATTTGGTGTTCTACGTTGTACACAGAGGATATTTTTGCAGAATTCTGCATGCAGAGTCTCAATTTAGTGTTTGTCCCATTTTGTGAATTCTTGGTTGTTGAGCGGACCCCAGACKTCACAACKATAAAGGGCAATGGGTTCTACAACTGATTTAAGTATTTTTAGCCAGATCCTATTTGGTTTGTTGAATTTTATGTTCCTTTTGATGGCATAGAATGCCCTTCTTGCCTTAGCTTTCAGATCATTCACAGCTTTGTGGAAGTTACCTGTGGCGCTGATGTTTAGGCAAAGGTATGTATAGTTTTTTGTGTGCTCTAGGGCAACGGTGTCTAGATGGAATTTGAATTTGTGGTCCTGGCGACTGGACCTTTTTTGGAACACCATTATTTTGGTCTTACTGKGATTTACTGTCAGGGCCCAGTGCAGAAGATCTAGGTGCTGCTGTAGGCCCTCCTTGGTTTGTGACAGAAGCACCAGATCAGCAGCAAACAGTAGACATTTGACTTCAGATTCTAGTAGGGTCAGTTGTGCTGCAGACTGTTCTAGTTCGCCAATTCATTGATACATATGTTGAAGAGGGTGGGGCTTAAGCTGCATTCCTGTCTCACCCCACGGCCCTGTGGGAAGAAATGTGTGTGTTTTTTGCCTATTTTAACCGTACACTTGTTTGTGAACATGGATTTTATAATGTTGTATGTTTTTCCACCCAACACCACTTTCCATCAATTTGTTTAGCAGACCCCAAATTGAGTCAAAGGCTTTTTTGAAATCAACAAAGCATGAGAAGACTTTGCCTTTGTTTTGCTTTGTTTGTTTGTCAATTAGGGTGTGCAGGGTGAATACGTGGTCTGGTCTACGATAATTTGGTAAAAAGCCAATTTGACATTTGCTCAGTACATTGTTTTCACTGAGGAAATGTAGAAGTTTGCTGTTAATGATAATGCAGAGGATTTTCCCAAGGTTGCTGTTGACACATATCCCACGGTAGTTATTGGGGTCAAATTTGTCTCCACTTTTGTGGAGATCAGTCCTTGATCAGTCCTTGGTTCCAAATATTGGGGAAGATGCCAGAGCTGAGGATGATGTTTAAGAGTTGAAATATAGCCAATTGGAATTTGTTGTCTGTATATTTTATAATTTCATTTAGGATACCATCAATACCACAGGCCTTTTGGGGTTGGAGGGTTTTATATTTTGGGTGTCCTGTTGTCCTGTCCATTCAATAGGTAATGGAGAATCCCATATATGGCGTTCTGGTAGTCTCTCTCTCTCGTCTCTCTCGTCGTCACACACACACACAACCACACACACACACCATACACTAACACTCCACACCACACACACACACACACACACACACCACACACACCTGGTTGTCAGTATGTACAACATATTGGAGTATTCCGATCGTACCTGAAATGGGTAAACAGGGTTGTTGTTTTTACAACTCTCTCTGATAATACACAAACGCACTGCTATCAAATTACCATGACACAGAGCCTCTGGAATCTCCACAATTGCCACACCACAACACACACACACAGTGACACACACATCGCAGCACACACCCCACACACATCTCGACGACGACACCACACACGCAACACACACGCACACGTCACAACACACACACCACACACAACACACACACACACACACCACAACATACATCACACCACACACCACACACACACACACACACACACACACCACACACAGACCAGCACACACCACACACACACACAAGTGACACACCCCACACACTAGGTGACACACAACCCCACACACAGTACACACATGACCCCCCACACACAGTGACACCCACGCCAACACCCAACCCACACACACACCACACACTCACACACACACACACAACACACGACACAACACACACACACACACCACACAAGCACACACACCACACCACACACACACACAACACACACACTACACACCACACACACACACACACAACCAACACAGCACACACACAACGTCTAAAACAACAGTTATAAAAAACGTACCTGATGAAGCGTCCTTCCCACTTCTCAAGGTTTTCATGTCCAACATATAGACTGACTATCTGGTAGAAATTCTGAGAGAGAGAAGAGGAGCGGTTGATTTTTAGGGAGAGTCTGAGGGTGTGAGTGTACATTGCAAACATGTAGGACGTAGGTGTGTGTGTTAATCATGTCGTGTAATTCGTCTCGTGTAGGTGTAGTGCATGTTTCTATACTTGTCTTGTACATTCTCCCTGTCAGTGTGTGTGGTTTTAGTCCTGTATGTTCTCCTGGTAGGTGTGTGTGTTTTTATGTTCTGGTGATTCTCCCTGTATGGTGTTGTGTGTTTTGATCGCTGTCTTGTATTCTCACCTTAAGGTGTGTGTGTTTTATCTGTCTGTATTTGCTCCCTGTAGGTGTGTTTGTTTTATCTGTCTGTCTATTCTCTCCTTAGGTGTGTGTGTTTTCTGTCTGTATTCTCCCTGTAGGTGGTGTTTGTTTTATCGTCCTGTTATGTCTCCTGCTGTGAGTTCTGTTTTTTGTGTGTTTTATTGTCTGTATTCTCCCATGAGGTGTGTGTTTCTACTCTGTCCTGTATTCTCCCTGTAGGCGTGTGCTGTAATATCTGTCTGTATCTCCCCTGTAGGCGTGGGTGTTTAGTCTGTCTGTATACGTCACCCCCTGCGAGTCACCACAACTACAGTCAGGGACTGTAGTTTGCCTCTCTGAACGTTTGTGCGTTGATTGGTGTGTGTGTTCGCGCGTCTGGTGTGTGTTGCGTGGTTATTGTGTTCCTCCCCACCCACTCTGTGTGTCGTTGGGAGCTGGGATGTAGGTTGCTCTTGAAGGTGGGTCCGTCACAACTTGTTCGGAGAACTCTCGGTGGAGACACAGGAGGTCACTCGCTGGTAAAGCTCCTCCTCCTTAAGAGCCCAGGAATTCCTCACGACCTGAGACCATGCCCTCTTCCAGCCAGGGTCTCTGACGCCTCGAAAAAAATATCGAGATTCCTCTCGCAAACCTGGAAAACAGCAGGGGAGGCAGAGGGGGGAGAGGACAACACGGGTTAGAGGACAGCAGGGGAGGAGAGGGGGGAGAGAAAACACGGGTTAGAGGACAGATTGGAGGAGAGGGGGGAGAGAAACACGGCTAGAGACAGCCATGGGGAGGAGAGGGGGGGTAGAGAAACACGGGATAGAGGACGCAGCGGAGGAGAGGGGGAGAGAAAGCACGGTGTAGAGGCAGCTATGGGCAGGAGGGGGGAGAGAAACACGGTTAGAGACAGCATGGGAGGAGAGGGTGGGAGAGAAACAACGGGTTAGAGACAAGCAGGGAGGAGAGGGGGAGAAGAACACGGTGTTAGAAGAGAGCATGGGAGGAGCGGGGAGCAGAAACACGGTGTTAGAAGCGAAGCGCAGGGAGGAGGGGGGAGAGAAACACGGTTACGACGACAGCATGGAGGAGGAGGGGGAGAGAAACACAGGGTTAGAGACCAGGCAAGGGGAGGAGAGGGGCGGGAGAGACAAACACGGTTTAGAGACAGCAGGGGAGGAGAGGGGGAGAGAACTACGGGTTAAACAGCATGGGAAGGAGAGGGGGGAGAGAAACAACAGGTTAGAGACAGCAGGGGAGGAGAGGGGGGAAACACGGATACGGCCAGGGAGTAGAAGAAACACGGGTTAGGAGACAGGCATGGGAGGAAGGGGGAGAGAGCAACCGGGTTAAGAGACAGCAGGTGGGGAGAGGGGGAGAAGAAAACACGGTTAGAGACCAGCAGGGAGGAGAGGGGGGAGAGAAACACGGTTAGAGACAGATGGGAGGAGAGGGGGGAGTGAAACACGTGGTTAGAGAGCAAGCGGGGAGGAGAGGGGGAAGAAGAACACGGTTAGAGACAGGCAGGGAGAGAAGGGGGGAGAGAAACACGGGTTAGACGGGGAGAGACGAAAAACTAGAACAGGCAGCGAGCCAGAAACGGTGAGACGCAGGAGAGGGGGAGTAAGAAACACGGGTTAGAGACAGCAGGGAAGGACGAGGGGGGTATAGACAACACGGATGGACGGCGGAGGGCCAACATTGAGACGCATGGCTTGATATACCAGGGAGGAGAGGGGGAAGGAAACACGGGTTAGAGACAGAGGAGGAGAGGGGGTATGAAAGCAGGGTTGAGAGCACGAGCATGGGGAGGAAGGGGAGATAGGAAACACTGGTTAGAGACGCAGGCAGAGCTAGGGGAGGTAAACAGGACAGAGCGGAGTGAGGTGACGAAACGGACGGGTGGTTAGAGACAGGCATGGGAGAGGAAAGGGTGGATATAGAAACACGGGGGTTTAGAGACAGCATTGGGAGGAGAGGGGGTATAGAAACAACAGGTTAAGATCAGCAGGAGAAGGAGGGGTATTAGAAACATTCGGAGGTAGAGAGAGATTGGGGAGGGAGAGAGGGGAGAGCACAAAGAGAAAGAGAGAGAGAAAGAAGAGAGTGAACAAGAGAATGAACCGGGGAGAGAAAACAAGAAAGAGAGAGAGACAGAGAGAGAGGAGATAGAGGTGGTGTAGAGAGTCGAGATGAGGTAGAGAGTACACGACCGAGAGCGAGGAGAAAGAAAGAGGTGAGGTAGAGAGCAGAGAGTAGAGTTAGAAAAGATCTGAGACATCTTATCCATATTAATCTTTTGCTATCGTTTGTTGGGATCAGAAGGTATTATAAGGTATGTTATGGGAAGTGGGATGTCATGAATGACAGAATGGTCAAGTAACATAAGCGCATCGTCCCCTAGCCATGAGAGCCCTCAGCCCCTAACCATCACGCCCCTAGGTCTCAGTACCTAGCCCTTGAGCCCTACGCTGAGTTCCTAGCTCTGAGGCCTCAGCCCTCAGACCTAGACCATCAGTGCCCTTAGCCCTCAGTAACCTAGCCGCTCAGCCCTAGCCCCGTGCAGCCCCCTAGCCGCTCAGTCCAGCTAGCCGCTCAAATCAATAGCCCTCAGGCCCTAGCGCCTCAGCTCCCTAGCCTCAAGCGCTACCCCTACAGATCATAGCCCTCAGCCCCTAACCCCTCAGATTCATACCCTCAGACTCCTTAGCCTCAACCCCTGACCCTCACCACTAGCCCTCAGCCACTAGCCTCCATTCCTTAGCCCTCAAGTCCCCTAACCCTCAGCCCCTAGCCCACAGGCCCCTAACTCCTCAGCCCCTAGCCCCTAGCCCCAAGCCTACCGCCCTCAACTCCTAGCCCTCAGCCCCTCCGCACCCTCTCGCACATTGCCTCCAATACCTAGCGCCTCTCAGCTCCCCTATGGCACCCTTAGCCTCACTCAGCCCCTAGCCCTCAGACCTCGCTTTAGCCTCAGTCTAGCCCTCAAACCTATCTACGCTCGTCGGCGTGCCAAAACGCTACTCGTATCCTTCAGCACTAGGGACGCCGGGATAACTCTAGTAGCACTGGGGCGCGATACGTGGGCTTAAGGTGCCTTCTCGAGGCTTATACCTTATGGTACTGACGCGGAGCTAGCTCATAGGTACTGAGCGCCCGTATGCTACGCCGTCAGGGGCTAGAGGCTGAAGCGGCGCTTGGGCGTCGTCTCGCCTAGAGGCACTAGGCGGAGCTAGACACCGGAGCCCTCAAGCTGCCTTGTTACCTCATAGTACCTGAGGCACCTCGCAATGATCAATAAGGTCCCCTGACACCTTGAGTGACGGTTGCTCACGAATGGAGCCGTTAGCCCATCATTTCTAGCGTGCTCATACTGGCTGCTGCTTCTAGAGGCCCTGACTTATCATGCCAGCCCCGTATGCCTTCAGCTCACGCTAGGCCGCAGCTCTCACTAGGCGCCTCGGGGCCCTTTTCCAATCAGGGGCTCGAGTGGTATAGGCCCTCGTAGCTGTAGGGGCTAGGAGGTCTTGAGGGATAAGGGAGGCTGCGTGCTCGGCTTAGACGGGGCTAGGTGGGTGAGGGACAGGTTGCTGACGAGGGAGTCGGGGTGCGGGTCAGCGCTGCGGGTTAGCTTGAGGCGCTAAGGCCTCAGCCCTAGCGCCTCAAGCCCCTCCCCCTTTCAACCCCTACGCCTCAGCCACTAGCCTCAGCCACCGCCTCAGGCCACCTAGTGCTCAGCCACCTAGCCTCTCCAATGCCCACCTAGTCCCCGAGCTCCTAGCCCTCAGCCCTCTAGGACGGCCCTCGCCTAGCTGGCAGGGTCGTGCGGGTCGGGGCTTCGCGGTCTGCTTTGGGGTACGGTGGGGGCTCGCGGGGTTGCGGGCTTCGGGGGGCGGGTGGTTGGGTGGTTGTGGTTCGTGCTGGGGGCGTGATGGCTGCGAAAGCCTATAGGCTCATGGTACGGTGGCCCGGGGTCCGGTATGAGGATAGGGCTGCTGGTTGGGTGAGCTAGCTGTGAGAGGTCTACTTTTTTTATTGGTTGTTCTTTATTCTTTTTTGTTTTTTTGTATTCTTGGTTTTTTTTTATACTTTTTTTTAACCCTCAGCCCTCTAGACCCTAGCCCTCAGCACCTTGCCTCCAATACCTAGCCCTCAACCCCTAGCCCTCAGCCCTAGCCCTCACCCTTGCCTCCAATACCTAGCCCTCAGCCTCTAGCCCTCACCCTAGCCAGCCCCTCAGCCCTGCACTCAAGCCTCTCACCCTAGCCTGCAGCACCTAGCCCTCAGCACCTGCCCTCAGCCCTAGCCCTCAAGCCCCTAGCCCTCAGCATCTGCCTCGCTCCTAGCCCTCAGTACCTAGCCCTCAATACCTAGCCCTCAGCTCCCAGCCCCTCAGCTACCTTGCCTCCAATCTCTAGCCCTCAGCCTTACCTTAGCCCTCAGCCTCTAGCCCTCAGCCTCTAGCCTCAGCCTCTAGCCCTCAGCCCCTAGCCCTCAGTACTAGCTCCCATAACCTAGCCCTGCAGCCCTAGCCCTCAGCCTAGCCAAAGCTCCTAGCCCAAAGCTCCTAGCCTCCAGCACCTAGCCATGAGCCCCTAGCCATGAGAACCTAGCCCTCAGCCCTCATCCTTAGCCCTCAACCCCTAGCCCTCAGCCCTAGCCCCTCAAGTACCTATGCCCTCAATACCTAGCCCTCAGCACCCCTAGCCCTCAGGTACCTGGCCTCCATACCTACCACTACTAGCCCTTCAGCGTCTAGGCCCTCGACCCTTACCCTCAGTTCCTTAGCCCAGCCTCTAGCCCTCAGCACCTAGCCCTCAGCACACACAGAACACAACACACACACAGAACAGTGATCATCAGTCACAACAGCAATCAAACCTAATGAACCGCAGTTCCATGCTAATGAAAGGTTAGTGGTGAACGCAGGCCTAGGCTAACAGTGCAATCAACCAATCACAGCACGCCTGGTGGCCACCCCGCTGGCTTCCATTATCGCCATGGAGACAGGCGGTCAGAGGTCACGCAGTAAGACAGTCGATGATTAATCTCAGTTACCTAGAAGTAAAATTATCTAAAAGAAAGTGTAATTTCTTGTTAACTATTGTGATTACCTTTGTGTAAAGGAAGGAAGCGACGTTTCCTCCCTTGCAAACGGAAACTATTGGCCAAACCACTCCTTCCGCTAATTTCACTTGTATTTATAATGGCCAAAAAGGACATTTTCGCTTCACTGCGCCCGTTTAAGCAACGCCTTTGCCCAATCCTGATTCATCCAAATCCTCAACGACGAACACCAAAAACCAGTAACTACTGCTGTTCGTAATCACTCTATGTGAYCCTTCACAGATTCTCGCCGTTTCAACTTCCATGAGAATCTGTCCATAAGAGATTAGTCAATGATTAACCAATGCATTCATTAAACAATGGATGAAAGCAGCAACTCATTAGGAAGGGAGAAAGTGTTTAGAGTGATGACAATGCTACTTATGACTAACTGGACAAACTTCTCACAGAAAGTTATTCAGGGCCAGAAAACATAAACCATCTCAGTTGGAGTGCTGATCTAGGATCAGGCTCCACATGTTCATGTAATATTATTCATTATTATTTAAACGGCCAAAACTGATCTCAMAACTCTTACTATAAGACACTTTATGAATACAATCCCACGTCTATTGATGGGCAAACAAATACGATGTGGGCGTCAAAATAATTCATTTATTCAACCTTAGTTGTGCCAGGTCAGTCTTTGAGAACAAATGATTTATTAAAACAGCYATCTGTTTTATCATTGAGTTGTTCATTTTACAGGCTAGAAGAAGAAAGGAGGTCCGTAGTTTTGAAATAGCGATGGAAATATTGAGGAAMTAGAAGACAACATCGAGCACATGTGCATTTCAAATGTACAACTTTCAAATGGCTTGGCTATGACTTACTCCTAACTATGAAAAGAACAGAAGACTTTCTGCTAGTTCTCTATGTGTTATTATGTGCCATCTGGATAGAAGGTAGCTTACTAAAATGCATTTACAATAACGTCACYGCACAGGTGGCTCATTGAGCATGTTATACAAGACAAACTGTATTTGAATAAATTAGATGTGAAAAGAGAGAGCGTGAAAAAGGGACTTACAGATAAATGTAAATATCTGAATTCCATCGAGACGCATCTGGCGAAGCTCGGAGGACCCCAGTAAGCAACTCCATTAGCGTCCAGCAAGCAACGACGACTAGCAGATCCTAGAGAGAGGAGAGAACGAGATACCATTATTATCTAAAACTTAACAGCAATAACACATTGGTTTCATGTTATCCAGTAACCTCATGACATTCTCATTGTAACATGTTTCCAACAGAGTATACCCACTATAATGTAGAGCTGAGGTCAACCTCAGGTCAACCATCCACCTAACACTATCTAATATACAACTACTCAATAAGGTCACACACATAGTATACATGTACACAGATATTGAGAGGGAAACACAGAAATAACTTATGATGAAACTGAAACTTGGGCCCTGTGGGACACCATTGATGAAACTGAAACTTGGGCCCTGTGGGACACCATTGATGAAACTGAAACTTGGGCCC
>NW_019943726.1:55360-56485 GCF_002910315.2 Salvelinus sp. IW2-2015 | reverse complement strand
CCAATGTTTTTGGTTTCGCAATAACTTCAATGGTGTCCCACCAGGGCCATAGAGATATCTCTATGGTTGTCACCTCCCTAGTTGGGGTGATCCCCAACCAGGCATTGATGAACTGAAACTTGGGCCGTGGGACAACACACCCATTTGATGAAAAATCTGAAAACAGGGCCTCAAGTTTCAAGTGGGGTCTTCACTCCAATGGTGTGTCGTGGGACACCACCAATTGATGAAAACTGAGAGGCAACTTGGCCGAGTTCTCAGTTTCCTTGTGGCAGACATGGTGTTCATCCCAACATGGTGGAAACTGAAGCCGAAACTTGGCCAGGTTCAGGGGTTTTCATCAAATGGGGTGTTCCCACAAGGGTGATGAAACTGAAACTTGGGCCCTGTGGGACACCATTGATGAAACTGAAACTTGGGCCCTGTGGGACACCATTGATGAAACTGAAACTTGGGCCCTGTGGGACACCATTGCAGGTCTTCACGGATCCACCTGTACCCGAATACACGACAATCCATCTGGGACCCAGGCGGGTCCAGAATTCTAAATAATGTCACCGGTCTGGGTTGGATATGATATGATTGACAGGTCTCGGATATGAGTCATTTTAACTGACTTGTCCGGAAGGTCCCCTAAAAGATCTGAACACGACTGCTGCAGTAGAGAGAGTGAGAGACATTTTATCATTTATGCTGCTGCTCTTTGCCTTTCATGAGTGGCGCGTGTAGCTCGTTGTTGGCCATCATAAGTCATCAAAGAGGCAATACACTACTGTCATAAAGACTCAGTTTGTGGCAAATTGTAGAGGATATCTAATCAATGGAAGATGGAATTACAATGATGGAATTAAAAGTTGAAAGAGATGGATAGACTACAATGACCAAGAGCCAACAGGTACTGTAGTCTCCTACAACAGGTGGGCTTCTACAACAGGTAGGCTCCTACAACAGGTGGATTCCTACAACAGGTGGGCTCCTACAACAGGTAGGCTTCTACAACAGGTAGGCTTCTACAACAGGTGGGCTTCTACAACAGGTGGGCTCCTACAACAGGTAGGCTTCTACAACAGGTAGGCTCCTACAACAGGTAGGCTTCTACAACAGGTGGGCTTCTACAACAGGTAG
>NW_019943726.1:34405-50122 GCF_002910315.2 Salvelinus sp. IW2-2015 | reverse complement strand
ATCCACCTTTGTAGGAACCTACCTGTTGTAGAAGCCTACTGTTGTAGGAGCCCTACCTGTTGTAGGAACCTACCTGTTGTAGAGAGCCCTGTTGTAGGAGCCACCTGTTGTAGGAGCCCACCTGTTGTAGGAGCCCAACTGTTGTAGGACCCCACTGTTGTAGAAGCCCAACTGTGTAGGAGCCTACCTGTTGTAGGAGCCACCTGTGTGAAGCCTACCTGTTGTAGCCTACCTGTGTAGAAGCCTACCTGTTGTAGGAAGCTACCTTTGTAGGAGCCACCTGTTGTAGGAGCTCACCTGTTGTAGGAGCCACCTGTTGTAGGAGCCCACCTGTTTAGGAGCCACCTGTTGTAAGAAGCCACACCTGTTGTAGAAGCCCACCTGTTGTAGAGACCACCTGTTGTAAGAGCCTACATGTTGTAGGAGCCCACCTGTTGTAGGAGCCACCTGTTGTAGGAGCCACCTTTGTGAGCCACTGTTGTAGACTACCTGTTGTAGAAGCCTACCTGTTGAGGAGCCTACCTGTTGTAGGAGCCCACCTGTTGTAGGAGCTACCTGTGTAGAGCCCACTGTTGTAGGAGCCCACGTTTAGGAGCCCACCTGTTGTAGGAGCCCACTGTTGTAGGAGCCCACCTGTTGTAGAGCCCCTGTTGTAGGACCCACCTGTTGTAGGAGCCCACTGTTGTAGACCCTACTGTTGTAGGAGCTCACCTGTTGTAGGAGCCACTGTGTAGGAGCCACCTGTGTAGAGCTCACCTGTTGTAGGAGCCTCCTGTTGTAGGAGCCTACCTGTTTAGAGCCTACCTGTTGTAGGATCTACCTGTTGTAGGGAGCCCACTCTGTTGTAGGAGCCCAACTGTTGTAGAAGCCTACCTGTTGTTAGGAAGCTCATGTTGTAGGAGCCTACCTGTTGTGAGCCCACCTGTTGTAAAGCCTACCTGTGTTGAAGCCTACTGTTGTAGAGCCCCATGTTGTAGAGCCCACCTGTTGTAGAAGCCTTCCTACAACAGGTAGGCTCCTACAACAGGTGGGCTCCTACAACAGGTAGGCTTCTACAACAGGTAGGCTCCTACAACAGTTGGACTCCTGAGTGGAGCAGCGCTCTAAGGCACTGCATCTCAGTGCAAGAGGTGTCACTGCAGTCCCTGGTTCGAATCCAGGCTGCATCACATCTGGCAGAGATTGGGAGTCCCACAGGGCGACACACAATTGGCCCAGCGTCGTCCGGGTTTGACTGGGGTAGGCTGTCATTGTAAATAAGACTTTGTTCTTAACTGACTTGCCAAGTTAAAAAAGTTTAAATACAACAGGTAGGCTGCTACAACAGGTTTAGCTAGCTTAACATGCTTCTCCCGGTTTCATGGAGTCAAGACAGGTACTACATAATCGTATTGGATGATGAATAACCTAGCTATGGCAMCTATTAGTCTACTATAGTGCGAGTCGGTTGGTTGGTTGCTGTCTCTTGTCTCATCCTCCCTGTTCCCCGTGTCACTCGCTCCAGTACGGCCCCTCCCCCGCCTGCTTCCATCACTTGGATCAGATCGGACTGGGTCTGGATCTGACCAGGTCTATACAGAACGGGTCTAGTTGTCCTCGGGTCCGTTCGTTTGGAACGGGTCTATATATTTTTTAAATACATTTACATTTACATTTTAGTCATTTAGCAGAAGCTCTTATCCAGAGCGACTTACAGTAGAGTGCATACATTTTATTACATTTTACATACTGAGACAAGGATATCCCTACCGGCCAAACCCTCCCTAACCCGGACGACGCTATGCCAATTGTGCGTCCCCCCACGGACCTCCCGGTTGCGGCCGGCTGCGACAGAGCKTGGGCGTGAACCCAGAGACTCTGGTGGTGCAGCTAGCACTGCGATGCAGTGCCCTAGACCACTGCGCCTCCCAATCAACCTAGCCCTCAGCCCCTAGCCCTCAGCCCCTAGCCCAAAGCTCCTAGCCCAAAGCTCCTACCCTCAGCACCTAGCCCATGAGCCCCTAGCCATGGAAACCTAGCCCTCAAGCCCTCAGCCCTTAGCCCTCAACCCCTAGCCCTCAGCTCCTAGCCCTCAGTACCTAGCCCTCAATACCTAGCCCTCAGCCCCTAGCCCGCAGCTACCTTGCCTCCCAATACCTAGCCCTCAGCCTCTAGCCCTCAGCCCTTAGCCCTCAGCCCTAGCCCTCAGCCTCTAAAGCCCGTCAGGCCTCTAGCCCTCAGCCCCTAGGCCTTCAAGCACCTAGCCCTCAGCACACACAGAACCACAACACACACACAGAACAGTGATCATCAGTCACAACAGCAATCAAAACCTAATGAACCGCAGTCCATGGCACTGGAAAGGTTAGTGGTGAACGCAGGCCTAGGGTAACAGTGCATCAACCCAATCACAGCACGCCTGTTGGCCACCGCTGGCTTCCATTATCGCCATGGAACAGGCGTCAGAGGTCACGCAGTAACGACAGTCGATGATTAATCTCAGTTCCTAGAAGTAAAAATTATCTTAAAATAAAGTGTATTTCTTGTTTAAACTATTGTGATTACCTTTGTGTAAAGAAGGGACGCGACGTCCTCCCTTGCAAACGAAACTATTGGCCAAACCACTCCTTCCGCTATTCACTTTGTATTTTATAATGGGCCAAAAGACATTGTTCGCTTCACTGCGGCCCGTTTAAAGCAACCGCCTTTGCCCAAATCCTGATTCATCCAAATCCTCAACGACGAACACCAAAAACCAGTAACTACTGCTGTTCGTAATCACTCTATGTGAACCTTCACAGATTCTCGCCGTTTCAAGTCCATAGAATCTGTCCATAAGAGTTAGTCAATGATTAAACCAATGGCATTCATTAAACAATGGATGAGCAGAATCATTAGGAAGGGAGCAAAGTGTTTAGAGTGATGACAATGCTACTATGACTAAACTGGACAAAACTTATCTCACAGAAGTTTTCAGGGCCAAGAAAACATAAAACCATCTCGTTGGGAGTGCTGATCTAGGATTCAGGCTCCACATGTTCATGGGAATATATTCATTATTATTTAAACGGCCAAAACTGAATCTCAGAACTCTTACTATAAAGACACTTTATGAATACAATCCCACGTCTATTGATGGGCAACAAAGTACGGATGTGGGCGTCAAATAATTCATTTATTCAACCTTAGTTGTGCCAGGTCAGTCTTTGAGAACAAAGGATTAATTAAAACAGCGATCTGTTTTATCATTGAGTTGTGCATTTTGACAGGCTAGAAGAAGAAAGGAGGTCCGTAGTTTTTGAAATAGCGATGGAAATATTGAGGAAGTAGAAGACAACATCGAGCACTGTGCATTTCAAATGTACAACTTTCAAATGGCTTGGCTATGACTTACTCCTAACTATGAAAAGAACAGAAGACTTTCTGCTAGTTCTCTATGTGTTATTATGTGCCATCTGGATAGAAGGTAGCTTACTAAAATGCATTTACAATAACGTCACAGCACAGGTGGCTCATTGAGCATGTTATACAAGACAAAACTGTATTTGAATAAATTATATGTGAAAAGAAGAGAGCGTGAAAAAAGGGACTTACAGATAAATGTAAATATTCTGAATATCCATCGAGACGCATCTGGCGAAGCTCGGAGGACCCCAGGAAGCAACTCCGAATGTAGCGTCCAGTAAGCAACGACGACTAGCAGATCCTAGAGAGAGGAGAAGAACGAGATACCATTATTATCTAAAACTTTAACAGCACGAGGTGCTGGAACAGGCGAGTGGTGGGTTGTGAGTGTGCTAATCCGGCAGAGGTGAAGGTGCCCGTGGATGGCGACGATGCTGGTCGGTCGGATCGATGAAGAAAGATGAAAGTGCCAAACACAGATTCCCCAGGTTGGATACCGAGCTAATACAGCAAGAGCCCTATACGCGCCACCCTGTAAGTACCGAGTGGGTGGACGCCAGGGCGGCCAAGGATTCAACACCACTCAGCCAGGTTACGAACGCCAAATACGACACCGGTAATAAGTCGGACATATGGCTGAAATAAACTAACTAAAGGTCGGACTCAAAGTAAAGGTCACACACGATAGGTCCAGAATAAGACGATGTTACACAGACTAGCCTCGCGCTGCAGAAGGACGGATACCCCCGAGAAATAGAGCCCTTATCGTAGAAGCCCGCACTCGTGGCCGCTGCCGTTGTGAGCGGCGAGCACCAGGGGTTGAAATGAAAGTCACTGGCTAATGGAACAGCCCGCTTGGGACCCCTGAGTCGAGGGGACACCATTTGAATGAACTGAGAAGACGTTGGGCAGCCTAGATGAAGAGAGCAAAGACACGAAAAATTGAATAAACCAGCATGAAAGCTTGCGAACCTTGTGCGAGAGACAACCTGAGTATGTGAAACTCAGAACTATGGGCCCTAGTGGTGAGACAACCATACTGACTGACGGAACTGGAAAAATAGACGATTGGAGAACCCTCGTGGCAAAGACACGCATTGTGACATGGATGAAGCCTTCGCATGAGGACAACTTGGGCCCTGTGGGATCAGCCAGACCATTGATGAAACTGAAAGAGATTGGGCGGTCCGCTTAAGTGGACCTCATATGAGGGAAAGACTGAAAACCAGTTGGGGCCCCATGTGGCGGGCAAACCCATATGACTGAACCGTAACTTGTCCAAAAACTTGGCCCTGTCGGTATTCAAGGCCATGTGATGATGACAAGTCTGAAAACTTTGGCCCTGATGGACCACCATTATGAGAACATAGAAGGACATTGAGGCCAGTGATGGACAGCCACATGGACATGAAACTGAACTATGAAACTTAGGGAAACCCGTAACGAAGAGCGACCAGTATAGTAGAGTGAGAACTGAAAACATATGGGCCCAATGTGGAGAACACCATAAATAAGAACCAAACTAGAAAACTGGGCCACAGTGGGAACTTACAACATGGATTGAGAAACTGAAGACGTATGGGCCCTGGTGGAAGACACACATTGATGAAAACCTGAAATCTTGGGCCTTTAGACGACCGAGTTGATTTGAACCGTGAAATTGGGCCTTGTGGGACAACCTTGATGAAACAGAAACTTGGGCCCTGTGGGACACATATGCAGGTCTTCACGGAATCACCTTACGCCGAATTACACAAGACAATCCCATCTGGACCCAGGCGGGTCCAGAAATTCTAATAATGTCACCGGTCTAGGGTTGGATGAGTGATATGATTTTGACAGGTCTCGGATAATGAGTCATTTTTAAACATTGTCCGAGGTCCCCTAAAAGATACTGAACACGACTGCTGCAGTTAGAGAGAGTGAGAGACATTTTATCAGTTTATGCTGCTGCTCGTTTGCCTTCAGTGAGGTGGCGCGATGTAGCTCGTTGTTGGCCATCATAAGTCTCATCAAAGAGGCAATTACACTACTGTCATAAAGACGTACAGGTGTGTAGGCAAATTTGATAGAGGACTATCTAATCAATGGACAGATGGAATTACAATGATGACAATTAAAAGTTAAAGAGATGGATAGACTACAATGACCAAGAGCCAACAGGTACTGTAGTCTCCTACAACAGGTGGACGGTTCTACAACAGTGGGCTCCTACAACAGGGTGGTTACAACAGTGCTCCTACAACAGGTGGGCTCCTACAACAGGTAGGCTTCTACAAGCAGGTACGGCTTCTACGAACAGGGGGCTTCTACAAAGGGGCAACAGGTGGCTCCTCACAACAGGTGAGCTTCGACAACAGGTGGGCCGTAACCTAAACAGTAGGTCATACAAACAGGTGGGCTTCTACAACAGGTAGTCTCCTACAACAGGTAGCTTCTACAACAGTGTTAGCTCCTACAAACAAGGTAGGCTCACACAGGTGGAGCTTCTACAACAGAGTGGGCTCCATACAACAGGTAGGACTCCTACAAACAGGTAGGCTCTCAACAGGTTAGGCTCCTACAAACAGGTAGGCTCCTACAACAGAGGCTTCTACAAACAGGTGCCCTACAACATAGGTCTAACCAGGCTCTACAACAGGTGGGCTCCTACAAAGCGTGGGCTCACTACAAACAGAGGTAGGCTCCTACAACAGGTGGGCTCCTGACAACAGGTGGGCTCCTACAAAGGTGGGCTCCTACAACAGGATAGGCTTCACAAACATACTCGGCCAGAAGGTGGAGCCTACCTACAACAGGTGAAGACTCCATTTACATATAAATCTGATGGATGAGGCTCTCTACAAGGTCAGGAATGACGGACTCCGTGAACATAATACTAAGGTAGCTATCATCTGACATACAGGTGGAGCTCGCCTACTATATAAACATTGTAGGTGAAGATCCTACAAACAGGTAGAGCATTGCTAATGCGACTCAGTATTGATGATTCTCCTACTTGTAGAACAGGTAGGCTTGCGTACGAACATAATGATGGATATAGTGTGGGCTCTCGTATAGACAAGCAGGTATGAGACTACGCTGACAAATCGAGAGTATGTGAGTAGTTGCTCCTACAAACAGGTTAAGGTGTGTTTTTGGACATTGGCCGGTGACACTTAGGTTGAAGTCTCTTCTTAATATAACGGATGACTCAAAAGGTAGACTTCAATACAAACAAGTAATGGGCCTCGCGGTAAATGACAAGTGGTGGCTCCTACATATACAGTTATGTGATAGGAACTCCTACAACAGGTAGGCTCGGTATCTAACTAGACAGGATAGGCTCCTATATACTATTGACATAAGTAGGCTCGCTTACAACATGGATTGGAAATCTACCTATTGGTATGAAACAACAGGGTAGGGGTCATCTGCTATGCGAAAACTCAATGAGTGGATTGCTCAGCTAGCATAATGATGGACATGATATGGTGTGTGAGGCAATCCTACAAGCGATAATCGGTTATGGTGATACTTACAACTATGTTGTAGGACTCGCATATACATAGACTGGGTGGACTCCTTACAATACAAGGTGGAGTGCTAGACCTAGGTACATGAAATGCAGAGGATGGGCTATCCTATTGGATAGAGTTCAATGAGATAACAGGGTAGTCTCTCTGTATAGCAACAGGGTAGGCTTCTGGGTAACATAGATGGTGACTCCTAACAACAGGTGAGCTCCTATCAACTAAGGTATATGGGCTAACCTACAGGTACATGTGAATGGCTCCTACAACATATAGGATTGTAGAGGACATCGCGTAACATGATGGCTAGGTGGTGCTTTGGTCACGATACGAGGTACATGGTGGACGATCCATACAATACATATTTTAAGGGTGTCTGTCATGAACAACAGTGGGGCTGTCCTTACATGGCTAATATACTTGTAGAGTTGGAATGAAGGTGCTTGCTAACAACTCTAAGTGATTGTTGGTCATGCGCGTGAGCGAAATTTCAGAGTGAGGGCATCTCGGATACATATTAATACATTGTAAGTAGGTATGCTATTCGCGTACAATATACAATATTTTGTAGATGGGCGCCGTACAACAGGTCGACTCCTACAAAGGGTAGGCTTCTACAACAGTGGGGTGCTTCCTAAATCATAGATGGACTAGGGAGTAGCTCTGCGTAGACAACAGTAGGATGTAGATGCGTACCATATATCATATTAGCATTCAGAGAGTAGGCTCCTGACAAACAGGTAGGGCTCCTACAAACAGGTAGGCTCTACCGTAACAGGTGGAGCTCCTACAACAGGTGGATTGTACCTGTACAACAATAGGTGGGACTCTCTTAGTACAACAGGTGAGCTCCTACAACAGGTAGGGTCTACAAACAGTTGGGCTCCTACAGGTGGCTTCCGTAACTAAAGAGTGGCTTCTACTTCTACGAATACAGGTGGGCGTGCTCAATAGCAAAAGGCTTGGGTCCATAATCAGTCTGCTCCTAGTACAACAGTGGGCTCCTAACAACAGTCTGGCTCCTAAACAGGTAGGCTCGGCGATAATCGAATACATAGTGATTGGGGCTGCCTAGAATACAACGGATAGTGGTAGAGTGCGATTTCATATACTTTACATTGGATAGATAGGCTTCTACAACAGGTGGTAGGTGGTACTGAATATTGATCTCTGTAGAGTTGGGCTCTCCTAACAACGATAGGTGAAGGGGAGCCTCCTACAACATATAGTATGTGCTAAGAGCTCGGCTAATGATGCGAAATAACATATGAGTTGGTGCGGGTTTACAACTACAACATGTAGGGCTTCCATGATGGACTATAAACAGGTACTGGGACTTTCTATCAGTTCACGAGGTGGGCTTCTAACAACAGGTGGGGCTTCTACAAGCAGTGGTAGATGACTTGCGCTTATCAATAAATCTAGTGTAGGCATTCCTACAACAGGTGGAGCTCCTACAACAGGTGAAATGGCATCTCGGATTACAACTAGGTTAGAGTCTTCGTCTACAGAAGGTCAATGGAGTGAGCGACTCTATCAAATATCAGTAACAGGTAGGCTTCTACAACCGGTAGGCTCTACAACAGGTAGGCTTCTACACAGGTGGGCTCCTACAACGAGTAATGATGAAGTTGATTATATGGCTTCAGCGATGAGTAACTAGAATCGGATATTTGAGTAATCTGTTAGGGCATACAAGATAACAGATTGGATGCGTACACTCTAATTCGTAGAACAGTTGGCTCCGGTATATAGGCAATGAACAGGTGAGGTGACTCATTACATTAGCTAAGAGATTAATGGGAGCTCTATATACCAACTATAGCGTAGGCTTCTACAGGTTAAATCGAATGGAGTTAGGTGTACTATCTGTTAAACAGGATACAATGGTAGGGCTTCACATATCAAACTTAAGTAGGGGAGGGATAGGACGATTATCTTGAAACAGACAGGGATAGAGAGTTATTCAGATACAACAGGGAGGGTGGATTCCTACAACAGGATAGGCTCCGTGAGCAACAGGTGGGCCTCCTACAACAGTGCTTCTACAAAGCAGTAGGCTATCGCGTACAAGACAGTATAGGATCTACGGTATAGGAGATGCGAGGCTAGGACCGCTAGGCACTGCAATCTCAGTTAGCAAATAGAAGTGTTCAACTGCAGTCGGCCGTGATCGAATCCAGAGCTGACTAGGTCACATGCGTGGACAGAGATATGTGAGAAAGAATCCCGACAGAGGTGAGCGGACACACAAAGTATGAGAAGCCCGAGCGGTCGTGCCGGCCCAGATTTGACTGGGGGAATGGGACTGATCATATAGTGATGAGAAATAACGTATGTGTTCATTAAGAACCTGGCACGCGTTGCAAAAGTTTTGAAAAGACCAAAGGTGTTTAAATAAAGCAAGCGAAGTGAGGCATGTGCCCATACGACAGGGTTAGCAGCTAGTGAACGGCCCCGCGCGCGCGGGCCCGCGCGCGGCAACACCCGCAGGGGTAGAAGCAGATGACATTTACGGTCACCCGGGGTAATCATGTGAGGCTCAAAGACAGAATAACTACCACTCCTAAGTGCCGTAGGGTGGAATGCATGACTACAATAACCCATAGGCCGTAATGGCACGATCATCTTACACGTGTGTAACACCTCACGTGGTTGCTGGTGCTGCGGGATTGGTTGTTAGCGCTATAGTCTACTTGGTCTCATGCCTCCCTGTTACCCCGTGTCCCACATCGTGACGTATCCAGTACGAGCCAGCGGCAGTGCCACCCGCCCGGCTCTCCAACTATGACCAGGTCAGATCGGAGCTGGGTTCTGTGGGAGTACACATGACCACCGGTCAGTGTACAGACCACAACGGCGTGCGTAGTGTTGTTAGCGCGATCGGGTACCGTTCAGTTTGGTAAACGGCGCACTATTATCTCTTTTAAACTACATCTGATTATATACATTTTGACAATATTGTTAGTCCTATGTTTAGCCCGGAGAACGCATGCGTAGGGCCAACTCACCAGAAGGAGCCGAGACATGGTACCGTGTAGAGTGTACATCAGGCCTTTTATTACATGACTTTAACAATACTGAGAGCAAGCGACGCGTAATCAGAAGCCGTGAGCCGGTCCATGAAACAGCCTCGACGCTTAACAGCAGGCGACCGGGTACGGAGCGCACTTTAGGTCTCAAGTTGTCTGATGTGACCGTCACCGCACATACGGACTGTGCACTCTTCCTAGGTGTTAGCGGTACTCACGTTGAGTGCTGACGAACAAGACATCCGAGACGAACGTATGGGCGTGAACCCAGAGCTACTGCGAGGTGCAGACTTAAGCCACTGCGCCATTAGCGAGAGTCCAATGTCGAGACCACTTTAGCGCTACCCGGGAGAAAGTTACTTAGTTAGATATCCTGAATATGATTACATGCTAAGTACTTACAGAGATGATCTAGGATATTATCCACTGCATACGTACTATAACAATGAGTGATGCTGTAATTTACTGCTAATAGTACTACATGCGAAGTGTGTTTCTTGATTAACTGTCTAAATCGATAACCTAGTGTCCTACTAAGTAAATAATACTTGCTTGCTATAATGAATATATCAAACTATAGAGCTGTATCTACTTTGGCGCTCAAATATTGCGGTATAGGACATCTATGCGTTTGATGTTCGCAACTTAATTGAGATACAACTGTAAGTGATTTACTTTGTACCACATAATTACTGTCGTTCACAGATCGATTATATTTCACATCGATCTAAATATGGCTAGGCTCCTATGGATATCATTTACTGGCTTTCCAGTGCGTAGCTCAAGAAATAGTGTTATCTCATTGACTGCACTCATAACTTTGACTGTGCCTTTAAACCTCTCAGATGCTACTTTGGTTGTGATTACATATTCCATAAAGTTACGATGGTACAAGATGGTCTCTTATCTAGAACCTTATCCTACGTTAGGCTATACATATTATTTCAACGAGAATCTAGTTCCAATTGTGAAGTGTGTAAGTTCCTTTGTGCTACGGCGGGCTCTAGAAAGTGTATTCATCAAGGGACCTAACACGTTACCATAGAATTCTGCGTTGTCGTTCTTTGATATTACAGGGTCTGAATGGGAAAATTCTAAGGATATATTAGCGTCTAAGAATTGTATAGAGAGGCTGCGTCTGAGCAAAGTCAAAAGTTAGTCTATACTCTCTGAGAGTATACTATATTGGTTCACAATATTATTCCTGAGAGATGCGTGTTAGATTCACACTATTGTTTCATATTTTCCTGTACAAAAACATCCTCAGTACGCAGATTTAGTAATATTTAAACGAGAGCACAGATGTGGGCACCATGGCAAGACCGTCATCACTAGCTCAAGGCTATTAAGGGAGCATGCGTTCTGTCTACTCTGGTTCCGATTCATCTTACGTTCAGGCAATCATACACCCCACACCGATGATACAACTAACATAGCAATAAAGGACCTTAGTCTGACATAGGATAGCTGTAGGAGAACATTAGGAGGTGAGACATTAATTTGAGATAATTCGTTGATATCTCAACATGGAGTAATAACGTGGAGTTGCACTATATTCTGACAGTAGACATTAATCTGAATAAGGTATGTGTGTGTGTGTGTCGCGTGGTCCTCTACGATAGGGATAAGAAAGCGCGATCTGCGTCCGATAGGTAACCGGCCATAGGATAGAATCAGGGTGCTAGCTCGGCTTGTCATGTACGTTGCACTGAGTGGGACAGAAAGAGTGTTTGTCCACCTCTTGCTTGGAGAAATGTCCTCTGCTGGCTCGAAAACAGTAGACAGAGTACCGAACGTTATGTGCCGTAATTGACCATCATTATGTTTTGTAGGAAAAAGGGGTGGATGCTTGCAAGCTGAAGAGAAACACCATCCCAACCGTGATGCATTGGGGGTGGCGAAACATGTTGTGGGGTGGTTTGCTGCAGGAGGGCTGGTGCAAACATTCACAAAATAGATGCATCATTGTAGGAATAAGAATTATGTGGATAATATTGAAAGCCAACCAGCTCAGACAATCAAGCTCAGGAAGTTCATAGAACAGCTTGAGATCACAAATAGAGAGACTATCTCAAAATGGCCAATGGAACCCCAAGCCATACTTCCCAAGATGAAAAGTTTGGCGTGGCAAATGTGCTTCGAATGGACATCTGAATAGGCCTCCCAAGCAAATTGGAGGGTAGGGCTGAGATCACATTAAGTGCCCCCTGATCCCAGGTTCCAATGACCCATAGGAATACATAGTAGTGAGAGTCCTATCACCATACTTGAAAAGTGGTGTGCGAGCAAGGGAGACCTGGTCCCTAGCAAAATCTGGAGAACTCAGTGCTCTACACCGAGTCAGTCTCCAGAATATTCGGGACAACTCTCATCACAGACCCCAACTCTATTTTGTAAGGTACAAGAGGTCTTTGTGGAGAAGGCGACCACCGATACGGAAACAATATTTACTATTGAACACCCAAAGTATAGTAAACAATTTAAAGGCAAATGCTACCAAATCAACATAATTAATCATCGCGTATTGTAGATAATAGCATACATTTTATTCAACTTCGGCACCACACAATATCGGCCTGTGTACTAGATTTGAAAAGTCCAAATAAGAATAAGGCTGAACAATTTACAACTCCTTTGCTCTCTATGCTGATCTCTAGTATTTAGCGTGGACATTCACACACTTTTCATTAATTAATTAAGATGTAGTGAGATCAATTATTACCTCGACCACGTTAAGACAGGGAATCAATAAGAGTTAGATAGTACGTAGAAGGATTATTGAAGATATCAAGTCTAAGTCGCGGCAGCACAAGGCGAATGGAAATGCATCACCGAAAGAAGAAAAAAATGAGGTTAAGTGTATTTGGACTAAGGTGATGTAAACTTCCGACTTTCAACTGTATGTAAATCGGGTCTGGGTTGGAAAGCTACAGATCCATTTCGGAACAGGTCCAACTTCATGGTGAAGACATCTAGATACCGTACAAACTACCTTCTCTGCTGGAATAGATTCCACGCACGCACGCACGCACGCACGCACGCACGCACGCACGCCACACACACACACACACACACACACACACACACACCACACACACACACACACACACACACACACACACACACACATACACATACACATACACATACACATTTCAAAGTCCTCATCTATGCAGCAGTATATTATTAGTTACAGTGAGTGCTGAGGACAGTGTCTAAGTAGGCACCTGCTCTGAAATAAACTTCTGATAGAAAATAACATGAATCTACAGCACCACAATATTAACCAGAATGTATTACTTTTCACACTATACACTACCTCAACCATACAACACTCTGTAGGTCTTGCACGTGACAAAGGAACTTTACAAACATGAATGATGTTTGATAGTACTAGTAGTAGTCAACACTTAGTACTAGATCAGACTAGACTAGTAGATCAGACACTTAGTACTAGCAGTAATCAGACACTTATACTAGCAGTAATCAGACACTAGTACTAGTAGTAGTCAGACACTTAGTACTAGCAGTAGTCAGACACTTAGTACTAGGCAGTAATCAGACACTTAGTACTAGCAGTAATCAGACACTTAGTACTAGCAGTAATTCAGCATTAGTACTAGCAGTAATCAGACACTTAGTACTAGTAGAATCAGGACACTTTAGTACTAGCGTAATCAGACACTTAGTACAGTAGTAATCAGACACTTAGTAACTAGTAGTAGTCAGACACTTAGTACTAGCGTAATCAGACACTTAGTACTAGTAGTATCAGACACTTAGTACTAGTAGTCAGACACTTAGTACTAGCAGTAATCAGACACTTAGTACTAGCAGTAATCAGACACTTAGTACTAGCAGTAATCAGACACTTAGTACTAGCAGTAATCAGACACTTAGTACTAGTAGCAGTTGGACTACATCAGTAGAAAATACATTCTAATTTAGGGGGTGCTTATATTTGTCCGTTGCACACTAGTACATGTGTGTAATGCAATGGAAATTGTGTTGTTACATATCCCGACCCTGACTGTTAGACGGACATCATCATGGTTTATAATAGCAGCATAGTTACAGTACTGTCATAGCATAGTCAGGTTTACCAGTGGCGTTAGTCGGACACTTGTTGTAGACTGTTTCTCCAGCCGAGGCTCTTTTCCAGGTCATGGTTACAAGGTACTCATCTCTTCAGATCTCATGAGGTGCTGCAGAGAGACAGAAGAGAGAGAGAAGGGCGTTAGATATAACACACACACTGCAATTCAATACTATCTGCAACAGATTCCATTTTTTCCCAGGCATTGTATTTATGACCCTCTCTTTCTATATATTTCATTACCTCTGCAGTATATATTCATCATTACTTCTACAATATTCATAATTACCTCTACAATATATATCCATCATTACCTCTACAATATATATTCATCAGTACCTTTACGCTATATCCATCAGTACCTTTACAATTAATATCCATCATTACCTCTACAATATATATCCATCATTATCTCTACAATATATATCCATCATTACCTCTATATATATATACAACATTATCTCTACAATATATATCCATCATTACCTCTACTATATATTACATCATTATCTCTACAATATATATCCATCATTACCTCTACAAATATATGTCCATCATTATCTCTACAATATATATCCATCATTACCTCTACAATATATATTCATCATTACCTCACAATATATATCCATCATTACCTCTACATATATATCCATCATTACCTCTACAATATATATCCATCATTACCTCTACAATATATATCCATCATTACCTTTACAATATATATCCATCATTACCTTACAATATATATCCACATTATCTTCATACAATACATATCCATCATTACCTCTACAAATATATCCCATCCATACCTCTTACAATATATATCCATCATTACCTCTACCAATATATATCCATCATTACCTCTACATATATATCCATCATTACCCTCTACAATATATCCATCATTACCTCTACAATATATATCCATCATTACCTCTACAATATATATCCATCATTACCTCTACAATATATATCCATTACCCTCATATATATCCACATTAACTCTACAATATAATCCATCATTAACTCTACAATATATAGCCATCATTACCTCTACAATATATAGCCATCATTACCTCTACAATATATAGCCATCATTACCTCTACAATGTATATCCATCATTACCTCTACAATATATATCTATCATTACCTCTACAATATATATCCATCATTAACTCTACAATATATATCCATCATTACCTCTACTATATATACATCATTATCTCTACAATATATATCCATCATTACCTCTACATAATGTCCATCATTATCTCTAACAATATATATCCATCATTACCTTACAATATATATTCATCATTACCTCTACAATATATATCCTCATTACCTCTACAATATATATCCATCATTACCTTTACACATATATCCATCATTACCTTTACAAATATATATCCATCATTATCTCTACAATACATATCCCATCATTACCTCATACAAAAAATTACATCATTAACCTCTACAATATATATACATCATTACTCTACAATATATATCCATCATTACCTCTACAATATATATCCATCATACCTCTGCAGTATATATTCCATCATTACCTCTACAAATATATATTCCCATCAATTACCTCTACAAATAATATATCCATCATCTACCTCTACAATATATATCCATCATTACTCCAATTAATTCATTCTAACCTCTACAATTATATATCAA